>NC_085010.1:7400099-7402599 GCF_963854185.1 Sardina pilchardus | reverse complement strand
CAAAGTCATTGACAAGTGGCATCGTGCTAGCAGCTAGCTAAGTCTTGCTGACTAGTGAAGGCTTTATAGCCTACTCGTGGGAAATTCTCGTCTCAAAGTTTTCACTTCCAACACAACTTCACCGTCTAGCAGTAATGTTTAAGTAATCGTTTTACCCACTAAACACAAAGGCTATATTTGTGTTAGGCTGCAGTAAACCTTTCCCGCTCAGCAGTCGTTCTCTCTTCTTCTCCCTGGTGTTGTTTCTTATTTCCTGATTACCCTTGACCTCTAGCTCAATTCTCATGTGATGAATGTGTAAATAAGAGTAAATAGAATTTGCATATAATTGTGGGATCACTAAGCTAAGGGTGTTTTTTAAAGAACTCAGGATAGCTACCCATGGCAACGAGGCACTACAATGTATATGTTTTGCAAAATTCATTGCTGAAATAAACTCTTTGAAGTCATAACTTGAGTATGGTGTTTGTTGTTATTACTTGAAATTAGACTCAATGCTCCAGAAATGTAAAATGTACAGAAATGAAACCTACATGACAGTGTAATGACACTTCATGACATGTTCAGGAAACATCTCAGATGGTTCACTGTACTTGAGGTCAAAGGTAAGTATTCATGACACTGTCAGAAAACTATTTTGGTCAGTAATAGTTCTTTGTGACAGCTTAATGACAAACCAAAACTGTACCACTGTAGTTGAGGTCAAGAAAAGTATTCATGACCAATTCATAATGGTGTCATGACAGCCAATTGTTCAGGCTCATCACTTAAAAAACCTAGAAAATAAGTCAGGCCAAATACAATTATATGTCAAGTTGTCATTACAATATTGTAAACGGATTACATTTTCTTGCCTAATGTCAAGTTGTCATGACAAAGACGCCGTCAGATAATGTCATCTTGCCTAATGTCAAGTTGTCATAATGATGACGCCCAAACAATGTCAACTTGACATAACAAAAACCGAATGACACATTATGACAACAGTCATAAACGTCAATAATGTGTCATTAATGTGCATGACATGTGTCATGTCATTCTTATGACGGTTACATGACACCCTTATGTAGACCCCTTCAAATAAAGTGTTACCGAGGGTTTTCCTGTACTCCAGGTTGGGACTAAGAGCATGAGGGCTCAGGGCTCAGGGCTGGCTTTGCATTGACTGATAGCGCAGGGGCTCGGGCAGTTCAACAACCTGGATGCACTCAATTCTCCATCTTCTCTCTCTCCTCTTCTCTCTCTCTCTCTCTCTCTCTCTCTCCTCTGCTACAGTACTGCTACACCGTCTACAACCAAATCAACACCATCCAACTGTCAAACCACCTCACCGTCTACAACCAAATTAACACCACCCTAATGCTACAATACAACACCATCTACAACCAAATCAACACCAAGATAAGTGGATGTCAGTATAAGGTGTGTGCATCTGTCTCTCCCCTTCTCTCTCTCTTCATCTTTCCTCTCTCCCTCCATCTCTCTCTCTTTCTCAATCTCTCTCTCTCTCCGTCTGTGCCTCTCTGTGATTCTCTCTATTTTGAGCTGATCACAGAGCACAATCTGTCTTCTCTCTGCTTGTCATCCCTGCGGTGGGCTCCGTCCCTAAAGGGCTCCATTCCACCTGATTCTCTCTCTTTCTCACACACACACACACACACACACACACACACACACACACACACACACACACACACACATTCCACCTGCGATTCCTGGCCAACTCTCCAGCAACTGCTCTAAGGCCTGAGGGAAGACAAGCACAGAGAGGGAGAGAGGAGGGAGAGAGAGGGAGAGAGGAGGGAAAGAGAGGGAGAGAGGAGGAAGAGAGGCTGACAGAAAGAGTGAAGTGAAATAGAACGACAAAGGTCAAAGAGGCTGACAAGAGAAAGAGAGGGAGAAAGAGAGAGGGATGAGAGAGGAAGAGAGAAAGAGAGGGATGAGAGAGAGAGAGAGAGGGATGAGAGACTGGAACAGAAGACAGAGGAAATAAAGAGGAGAAAGTGAATCTGTTTTGAGAGAGATATCACCATCCCTGAACTAGCCAAACTCCTGTGACCTAACAGATCTATCTGTTCCGCAAAACGTCCTTTAGAGTCAAGGAGACTTAGGAGAGCCATGTGAACACACTCTTGAGATGGACAAACTCCTGTGTCCTCAACAACTCTATCTGCTTTAGAGCCAAGGAGAACAGGGACTTAAGGCCCATTCATGCTCAACGCAAAATACGAATACGGATACGTGTGGAGTGTTTCAAACGTTCTTTCCGTTGATTTTCCCCTGTGTTATTACCACAGGAATAACACAGGGGAAAATGGGGGCGCTATGGATTCACACGTAAAATACGGACGGAGGTATGAAGACACCACCGGAGAGAACGTACGTACAAAATACGGACGTAAATTGCCACACGTTGAGCATGAATGGGGCTTTAGGAGAGTCAAGTGAACACACTCTTGAGATGGACAGCGAGAGGGAGAATACTGAGATGATTTCTGTG
>NC_085010.1:7387599-7390099 GCF_963854185.1 Sardina pilchardus | reverse complement strand
TGTGTGTGTGTGAGAGTGTGTGTGTGCGTGTGTGTGCGTGAGCGTGTCTGTCGGTCAGTCTGCCTGTACATGTCTACATAGGTGCACATCAATTTTGTTTTCAATCATCCATTTTCTATTGCCTTTTTCCCCATGTCTCTCTCTCTCTCTGTGTGTGTGTGTGTGTGTGTGTGTGTGTCTGTGTGTGTGTGTGTGTGTGTGTGTGTGTGTGTGTGTGTGTGTGTGTGTGTGTGTGTGTGTGTGTGTGTGTGAGAGAGAGAAGAAAAGTAAAGAAAGCGAAGAGAGATGAAAGAGATATCTCTCCAGTCCGTCTCTTTCCTCTGTTCCTTCTCAGAGAGATCACAGAAGAAGAGTTCTGTGGAAAGAGAGAGAGAGAGAGGGGGGGGGATAAAGAGGGGGATGACGGAGGGATAAAGAAAGGATGAGGAGAGATGAGCGAGGTGTGGAGTGGTGCGGCTCGACTAAGAGTGGACTCTGGGAGAGGTCAGAGAGTCAGAGAGAGGACCGAGAGCTGTGCGGTCTGATTGACAGAGAGAGGAGCTGTTCCGACAGAACGGGCTAATGGAACGTTCCCGGCCTGCCTGGCTGCGGAACTCGAGAGGCCTTCTAGAATGTCTGAAGAGCCATTGTTACATCACAGCTCCATCTTTCCCTGGAGAGCAAGGGACCTATTAGGTGCTGTGTCCACCAAACGCGTTTTTTGCGCCGACGGCGACAATTTTCAATGTAAAGTCTATGTATCTCAGCGTTCACAGCGCTGAGCGCCCTCGGCGGAAAAAAACTCTCGGCGCAGACTGTTTTTTGTCGCAGCGCTCAGAGCGCTCAAAGTTGAAATCTGTCAGCGCCGGGCTCGTCAATGGCACTTCTCATTATAAACCGTCTCTGGTTTTGGTAACTTAGCAACAATAAACACTTATCGAAGCGCCGAGAGGAGGAGGTTGAGGGCGCTCTGGCTGTTAAAAACGCGTTTGGTGGACACAGCACCTTAAGGGATAATGTATAGAACGCCGGTCATTATCGGAAAATAATTCCCGACAGGAGGAACTGAACCCTGACGCGCAGCATTATTGCGCTTATTATACGGCTACTTGCCAAAACGAGAAAAGAAACTTATCTCAATGTGTCTTTAGCAATGACTTGGCTATCGTTTCGTGGCTTCCGCAACAACTAGCGGAGTGAACCCGTTGCCATTGGCAGCGGTCATTATACCTTCGGAGCGGTCATTATGCAAAAATAACTGACCGGTAGAACGTTGAGGGGCCCATTCAAAGTGAATGGGAGCTCCCTCAACATTCTAGAGAGCCGTAGCCTAATAAATAACGATAACTATAACATAATGATAAATGTGTTCACACTAGGAACAATAACTATGAAGATAAATATAACTATTACGATAACTATAACATAGCGATAGAAGTGTTCACATTAGGAACGATAACTATGAAGCTAACTATAACTATAACATAGCAATACAAGTGTTCACACTAGGACCGAAAGCTATGAAGATAACTATAACGATAACGATAACTATAATGTAATGATAAAAGCGTTCACACTAGGAACGATGACTATGACGATAACTAATGATAACTATAACATAAAGATAAAAGCATGACCAATGGTAAGGCAATTCTCTCATCACGTTGATGAATGTGATGGCTTTGATGGACTCTGATTGGCTGTCAGCTTTTTATCTCTCTCAATCGTTCTTCATATCGTTATCGTTATACTTTATGTGGGGACATCGCAATTCATATTAGCTAGAACAATGCTTTTTTGCTGTCAAGATAGCTCAAGATAGCTCTTCAATCCAAAACAAGACAGCGTATTCTGACAATGAAAACAGTTCTAGTTCTGAACAGTTTGGAAAGCGATCTCTGAGGTGGATTAATGAAAAAAAAAAACTGAGTTCATGAGTTAGTGTGTACAGTAATATAGCAGTGTAGCAGATGTGGATTCATTTGATACGCTGACATCATGAGTTAGTGTGTGCAGCAGGGGAAACAGAGAATACCAGATGAGGAGTGGTTGCCACGGTACTGATAAAAGTTATCGTTTCAGACGTCACAAAGAACAAACACTTTGTTTGAGTGTTCTAGTGTGGACACAAACCCAATGTGAACATGATGTGGATGGAGATGGCTTCCACTTGAAACACTGTCTGTGTATTTGTATTAGCCAGTTGGAATGTAGACACAGCAGGAAGAAGGGGATCAGAGAGGAAAAACAACTCCACCTGTCCACTATTTGCCTGTGGAAACTACCTGACCATACACCTGACTTAATTAAGCAGGACCAGGATCAGGTGACCAGAGAGTTCCCACAACATGTCTGTCAGCACGGTCATCTCTCTGTTAGTGTGTGTGTGTGTGTGTGTGTGTGCCCGTGTGCATGGGTGTGTGCGTGCCTATGTGCGTGTGTGCATGTGAGTCTATGTTTGTGCGTGTATACATCATCATGCCTAACACTATGGTTTACCACAAAAAAATCCAAATCCAAG
>NC_085010.1:7365099-7370099 GCF_963854185.1 Sardina pilchardus | reverse complement strand
ACTGTATTTACTTAATGTTCTTAAACAACATGTTTACATGTACAGTATATGCGATTGAGCATTACTGAAACAGGCATGCTAATTGAATCATATTGGCAGCAAAGATATGCAGATGTTTACCATTGAGAAAGGGAGAAAGGTCACCACGTCACCACGTGCACACACACACACACACACACACACACATATATACCTGCTGTATAATGTACTGTAAGATATGTACATGTCTTGTCTCACCAAGAACCGAACACATGTAGGCGTGTGTTTTCTCCTTACTGCTAATTACCTGCTGTATAATTAGTACTAGTGTCCATCAATCACATTTCTCGCACCAAAAGCAGCTATTTTTATTTTTAAAAATCCCATGAAGTTCAGCATTCACTCGGTGGGAAAAAGCCCTCAGCACTGACCGAGTTTTTGTTTGTTTGTTTGTTTGCTTGCTTTTGTTTTTGCTTGTTTATTTTAAATCTGTTCAACTTTTAGTACAGCGCCGGGCTCTTCAGCGCTTCTCTCTTGACAACCAATCACCAATCAAAACTTTGTAACCTAGCAACAACAAACACTTGACTGAAGTGCTCTGAAACAGGCCCTTATAAATGCTGGTAACACTTTACTTGACGGGTTCGTTCATAACACATTCATAACAGCTGTCATGAACTGCACATGAAGCATTCATGACTGTTTCGGGAAACACGACTCAACATTCATACCAACACTTTGCTACTAAAAGCGGTTTGTGAATAGGTCTTAGCGAGTTAGGAGTCCTCTCCAATTCTTTTTAAGCTGTAGCCTACTAGATTTAGGAGCTACTTTTAGGCTTAAAATGCTTTGTGAATTACTTTTAGTGAAAAAAGTTAGGAGTCCTAAAGTTAGGAGTGACACGCCCATTATTTTTAGGAGTCTCTCCTAAATTCACCAGTTAGGAGCTACTTTTAGCCTTAACATTCTTTGTGAATATGGGTCCTGATCAACAACCATATTCTTCTTCTTCTTTTTGGCCGTATCAAACTTGTATATTAATTCGCCGAAGTCGGTGTGAAATTCAAATGAACTGTCAAGTTGCATTCAAGCTGTATAATATAGACATTCAGAACATAGCAACATTGTTGCATATGACGGAGGTGGATTTTAGCTAGTTGGATGGCAGAAGGCTACGTAAAATAACCATGTTTCAAAGCAGAGGGTGATCAGAATCCTGGGATATGCCCGCTTGACAACGGGAGAGATAGAACTAACGACTGGCCCTTTGCCATAGCAACCATCCACTTAGAACAAACGACCAGCCTTTGGCCATAGAAACCATCCATTTAGAACTAGTAACAGCAGTGCTGTACGTTGAGAAATTAGTTGATATGTAGCGGAAAGAATTAGTTCTACAACCAAGGACGTTTTAGCAATTATAAGGTTTAAATTATAACAGGAAACGACGCTCCGCTGTCTGTCGGGGTCATTTTACCACCTCGACCGCTGTGCATTTATATACAGTATGTGAACCGAAGGCTTTGTCGTCCATTATCCCTTACATACAGTTTTAATCTACTGAGCTCCCTTTCCTCGGGTTTCTGTTTTATTCCTCTACAATTTGTGAGTAAGTGTGTGTGTGTGTGTGTGTGTGTGTGTGTGTGTGTGTGTGTGTGAGAGAGTGTGAGAGTTGTGTGTGTGTGTGTGTGTGTGTGTGTGTGTGTATGTGTGTGTGTGTGTGTGTGTGTGTTTGGCTGTGTGTGTGTGTGTGTGTGTGTGTGTGTGTGTGTGTGTGTGTGTTGTGTGTGTGTGTGTGTGTGTGTGTGTGTGGTTGTGTGTGCAATAAAGCCAGTGGCTGGCCCTGGTGATGATGTAAGGTGGGTAGTGAAACACGGACACCTTTACGGGGTCTGAATTCACTGTGTGCTCTGGGTAGAGTGGGAATTAAACTCCAACGCTTTATTCTACCACCCCCCCCCCCCCCCCCCCCCCCCCCCCCCCACCACACACCACACACACACACACACACACACACAACACACACACACCCACACACGCACATACAGAACACAATTTTTTTTTATCACACTCTCTCTCTCTCTCTCACACACACACACACACACACACACACATCTTTACGGGGTTTGAATTCAATGTGTGCTCCTGGTGGGGTGGGACTTAAACTCCATCACTACAATTTATTTCCACCTTATGGGAGAAGAGGAGAAGACAAGACACAGAGAGAGAGAGAGGAGGTGAGAGAGGAGGAGGTGAGAGATGAGGAGGTGAAAGAGGAGAAGACGAGGAAGAGAGGAGAATGCAGAGAGAGAAGAGGAGATGAGAGAGGAGAGAAGGATGCAGAGAGAGGAAAGGAGGATGCAGAGAGAGGAGGAGAGGAGATGAGAGAGGAGAGGAGGATGCAGAGAGAGGAGGAGAGGAGATGAGAGAGGAGAAAAGGGATGCAGAGAGAAAAGAGTAAAGGTATTTTGTTCTGTCCATCAAGAGAGTGGTTGAGTTGTGGCCTGGCCTGTGATGACTCGTGAAAAGATGCAATTTCCTCCACAGGCACAGTGTGAGGTGTCCAATCAGTGCTGAACTCTCCTGCTCTCAATACCTTTACACACACACTCATTATCTCACACTACACCACACACACACACACACACACACACACACACACACACACACACACACACACACACACACACACACACATCACACATACAGTTCTAGTTGTGCTATTCTTCCCCAAACAACACACACACACACACACACACACACACACACACACATACGCACACACGCACACACGTCACACAGAAGACTAGTTGAGCTTTTTCGCCCCAAACACACCTCTCTGTTCACTCTTCTGTCTTACCACATGCATACCTGGCTTATCTCTCTCTCTCACACACACACACACACACACACACACACACACACACCCCTGATGCTGCGGCACTAGGCTGCTATTCTTCTTCTCTCTATAATAGTAGTGCATATTCCTACACACACATGCTAAAGGGCCCGGACTTAACCTGCTCAGGCAGGGGGGGCTAGGAGCTATCTTATCAGTCTACGTGTGTGTGACAATGCGCGGGCTGTACATTTTGACTCCAGAGGCCGTGGTGGCCAACAGGTGTGTAAAGTTGCGGATGCGCCACGTGTAGTGGGGGCACTCGGTCTCCGACAGGTTGATGTCGTCCAAGGAGAGCGCACCAGCAGAACCCCCAAGGCCCTTAACTCCTTCAAACACGACCCGGAACTTTCTACTGGTGTTGAGGGTGACGTGGTACTACAGCTCCCATGAGTCCTTCACACCACCTGCGAGACGTGGGGAACTTGACATCAGTCAAACACCTCAGCTATGCCGATCAAAACCACTGCCCTTTTAATGTTTGTTTATTTCTGCAGATAAACTATGACGTTACATTTATCAAACACTTGTTATCCAATGCAACATACAGTATGTCAATTATATTACTAGGGCCACTACCCCAAGAACAGCTCAGGGTTAGATGCCTTGCTCCAGCGTACAACAGGGGAATCTGGGTATTGAACACACAACTGTTCAGGCTTCTCCATGGTCTTGCACTAACCAAGCTCCTTAGCCACTATGCTGACACTGCCACCGCATTCACTTTCCAACTTATTAAGATAAGCTCACCATGATTTTCATCTGAGTTGCATTTGGATCTCATTTCAAGATCCATTCATTTCATGATCTTTAATCAGACACTGTGAATATGTCTATTACAAAGTTCCACGTAACTAAATGTGCTGTTCAAGCATAATGACCGGCCAAAGTTCTAGAAGTTTCCATTACCACTGATAGTCTCAATGAGTCGGAGAGTGCCTTTGGTGTCTCCCTCCTCAAACTCGCGGATGTGCACCCTGAGTTTGTAATCAGAGGTGCCACTCTGGTACAGGTAGAACTGCAGGCACTGGGAGCTTCGCTGGGGGTACAGCAGGCGGCTCTCCAAAAATGCTGTGTCCCCAGCACTGCCATCGAAATGCATGAAGTAGCCAGCTCCTGAGAGAGAGAGAGAGAGAGAGAGAGAGAGAGAGAGAGAGATGTTTTAATTCTCAAATGCTATACTTCAGTTTATTAGTCTGGTTTTCACCATACTAAGCTCAATCTTTTAAGATTGAACATTAGTCTGGGGAGGCTGCGCTTTGTTTCTACTGCACTTCGCGTTTCGTTATCGTCACATCACCGGCCAATAGCATGCCAGGACTAGAGTATGGCCGTTTCTGATTGGAGCCAAAGGTTCTGGCAGTAAACAGAGGATATAGATCTGCTGGTTTCCAGCCTGAGATGCCGGGCGAAATTCTAATTCCCTGGAAGTTCAGGTAGGGTTCATCCTGCCTATCAATTTCTACCACTGCTTGGTTGAATTTTCTATTCCTATATACTGTATAACATCAATCATATTTCAGATATATGCTCACCAATGAAGTACTTTCACCAGCCCTACTCTGGATACACACACACCGTCGTACACACTAACATACGTTTGATTGGCCAGGCGATTGGTCATAAAGTCAAAGAAGAGACCAATTGATGACGAGGTACCACAATAATACAGTATCTGGCCATACAATAGCTGATCAGAAATGATTGAACTGCTACCAATGTCCAGGACATTTTCTAGGACCTCAGGGTTATCTCATTGTGTTGCAAATGCAATGTACTTTTATTTAAACCATTGCAATGCCTCTTTACTGTGTTTACAGTCCTCATCAGTGGCCAGCCTGTGTCCAGAATATACATACAGTATATACTCAATAGTGTGTGTTGACTGCATGCATACACTGTATTTGCAAAAGAGTGCCTGCATTTAAATGCATATCGGGTGTGTATACAGGATGGAAGTTTATATGTTTACATGGATATGTGTGTGTGTGTGTGTGTGTGTGTGTGTGTGTGTATGTCACCTGCACAGCGGCCCATGGTGGTGTAGTCTGTCTGTGGACCTCCGACTGCCTTCTCCACCCGTTTCCAGACGCTCTTCCCGTCCGCACCTTGGATCATGCCA
>NC_085010.1:7355075-7364899 GCF_963854185.1 Sardina pilchardus | reverse complement strand
CATCTCCCTATCTATACCTACAGTACTATCTATATGTATAACTATACATACAGTATCTATATATCTACACTCATCTGTCTATCTCTACCTACAAATCTATGTGCATCTATCCATCCATATCTATAGATATACATAGATCTATATATTTTCCTAGAGTAGATCTACGTATACATAGAGCAGATCTATATATTTAGAGTAGATCTATACATATAGAGTAGATCTATATGAGAACGGAGCTCAATACCAGCAGCTACCTATAGAGAGTAATCGAGTGCAAACCTCAGGATTGGATAAATATTTAACAGAGAGAGAGCGAGAGAGAGAGAGAGAGAGAGAGAGAGAGAGAGAGAGAGAGAGAGAGAGAGAGTGAGAGAGAGAGAGAGAGAGAGCATGTTATATTGCATGTAACAATAGCTTTGGCAACACTCTTCCCGTACAGTCAGATTAATATTTAACACACAGAGAGAGAGAGAGAGAGAGAGAGAGAGAGAGAGAATATGTTATATTGTATGTAACAATAGCTTTGGCATAACTCTTCCCACACAGGCTTGCTAAAAAAAGAGGGAAAGAAGTGGTGTAAAAAGTGAGAGAAGAGGAGAAGAGAAGAGAGAGGAGTGGATAGGAGAGGAGAAGAGAAGAGAAGAGAAGAGAAGAGAAGAGAAGAGAAGAGAAGAGGCGAGGAGAAGAGAGAGGAGAGGAGAGGAAAGGAAAGGAAAGGAGAGGAGAGGAGAGGAGAGGAGAGGGGAGGAGAGGAGAGGAGCGGAGAGGAGAGGAGAGGAGAGGAGAGGAGAGGGGAATAGGTTGCAATAACACCCTGTGACTCTCGATCACAGCATAATGAGTGTGAGGGGTGCACCTGGGACCTGAGCCTACTGCCCGCTCCCATGCACTAATACAGAGAGGAGATATGGAGAAGAGGGACACACAATGCACACACACACACACACACACACACACACACACACACACACACACACACACACACACACACACACACACACACGCACACACACATTCTGAGAACAGATTAAGCTTCCATCCGCTGTTGGCCATGGGGGCATATCTGTTGCCAAATGGCGCAGTGCAGCACAGAGGCAGCGCAGATGCAGTGGCAGAGCTCAGAGCTCAGGGCAGCGCAACACTACAGGCTCCATCACTCTTCCCCGGCCCTGGGAAACGCACGCTGCGCTACGGCAGCCCAGCAGGGACACACAGAGCTGTGATAACACAGCTAATTAAGGCTCTTACTTAACTCTCTGGCCCTTGGAGGGGACGCTGGGCTCTGGTAGGGAGGAGGAGGAGAGAGCGATCCGGCCTGCCGATTCACAGAGCACAGCTAGCCAGCATTGTGTGTGTGTGTGTGTGTGTGTGTGTGTGTGTGTGTGTGTGTGTGTGTGTGTGTGTGTGTGTGTGTGTGTGTGTGTGTGTGTGTGTGTGTGTGTGTGTGTGTGTGTGTTGCTGTGTGTTTGTTGTGTTCAGCATTGCCTCTGTGTCTATACTGCCTGGGTGTCTTCACTGAGACAAACTTGCCAGCGTCTGAGTCTTTACTGAGACAAGCAAGCCAGCGCCTGTATTTATTGTGACAAGCTAGCTAGCATTGACTCTCTGTCTTTACTAAGACGAGCTAGCCAGCATCGCCCGGGTGAGCTTACTGAGACGAGCTAACCAGCATCACCTTTGTGTTGTCTGAACACTCAGTAATGTCTCTGAGACTAGCCTGTGTTGCCTCTGTCTACTGACTCCACTGTGGAATTACTGACTAGCAGCTAGCAGCAAAGAAAATCCACTTGTTCCTGAAGGGAAAGGATCTATTTTCAAATCTTAAACAATCCAGCTCATGCCTGAGTTCTGGCACAGTGCCTGACAGCTTTTAGCCCTGCTAGCTGTCTAGCTGACACATCAAGGTGACCTAGTCTGACCTATGTGTGTATCTGTATGTGTGTTTGTGTGCGTGTATGTGTGTGTGTGTGTGTGTGTGTGTGTGTGTGTGTGTGTGTGTGTGTGTGTGTGTGTGTGTGTGTGTGTGTGTGTGTGTGTGTGTGTGTGTTGTGTGTGTGCGTGTGTGTGTGTGTGTGTGTGTGTGTGTGTGTGTGTGTGTGTGTGTGTGTGTGTCTGTGAAAAGACTAAGGCCTGCCAAATGCCAAACAAACAGCTCTGTGTGTCTTTGTATGAAGTGGCCAGATGGGAATAGCTATTTGAGAAAGAGAGAAAGAGAGAAATAAAATGAGAGAAAGAGATGCGTCATGGAGGAGAATAAGCCATCGGGCAGACGAGAGAGCGAGAGAGAGAGAGCCGGCGTGGTTTAAATGTGGGCGTGGAGGAGAGAAAATCAACAGCTATTGACTGCTCTGTCATCGATTGGCAGGCAGTTTGCTGACACACATATTAACTCCTCGTGCGCCGCACTTCTCTGCGCTACGCTACGCTACATTGCGCTGTGCCGCTGTGCCGGGGGTCGATGCACTCTTACATTGTGATTCCCCCCCCATCCTCCACTGCCCTGCAAGTGCCTTCCCTTCCTGAGATGATTAATTGGCTTAACATGATACACACGCACCTCTTCATCGACCATCAATAGCCAATCTGCCCCTATGGGTAATCAATGCTAATATCATAGCGGCTTCCAAATGGATTCCCAGCGCTGTTGTGGTCTCACCCGGAGAAAGAGACGGCTAGGTTATTACATTACATTTATTCACTTAGCCGACACTCTTAGCTAGAGAACATCACTGTGCTCATTTACATTTTCATTAGTGGGTTATCTAGTTTCATCAGGAAGTGAGAATCCTGGGAATTGAACTTGTGAGCTTGGGGTTGTTAGCACCATGTAACTAATCGTGGTTCTGGGTCTTGGTCTACTTGAGAACATTACTGTAAAGGGGAGCTATGCAGGGTTTTTTTTTAGCTTAATTTACATTAACTGAACAGCTTCAGAGTCATTTGGAATGGTGTTTTGGCTTGAATGGTGGCTGTATCACTTCTCCCTAGCATCTGGGAATGAAAAAAAAAAACGATCCTAGCAACTTTGGGCCGGCGGGCCTCTGGACTCTGGACAGAAAGTATTGCAGCCATGCGATCATGCTCTCGATGTAACAAATTGTGTTACGGCACTACACACATACACACCACAATACGGCACCGGATAGTGATGGAGTTTCTCAGACATTCGTCATGGCAGAGCCGGAGAAAAGAAGCAGAGGGCGAGTAAACCATTGTTGGACCAACCGGCAGACTGACTGGTTGAAGAGTAAAATATATACGCTGTAACTGTAGGGGGAGCTCTGCAGACAAACCTGAGAGCGAAAAACATGAAAACAGCAAAGAAATGACCCAAACTGCCCAGTTTTCCTTTAAAAACATGGGTTGCATAGCACAGACACAGAACCACGAAATCACAACATGCTCTACAACAGCTTTGTAAAACTACTGCGGGATAATATGATATCCAGAGTTCTCGTGAGAGCACAATTTGAATTTGCTCTGGCAATCAGTAACAAGGCCCATTACCCATGTCCTTGGAGCCGACCTGCACCAATCACATCAGTGTTGGAGCCAGCCTGCACCAATCACATCAGTGGATTTGATTAAGCCAGGCCAGAAGCCCCCCAACAGATACATGTTCCAACCATTCAGCAAAAACAAGAGGATTCTGATGAGCGCAAGTTTCCGGGCAGGTAGATGAGCTCATTTGAGATATCACCTGTGTTAGGTACACAGGTAGAACCAAAATCTGTTCCCCTGTTATTACGCCCCAGACGAGGTCCTGAGTGCTGGCTGACAGCTGTCTGGTTATCGTCTCAGATGAATGAAGTCATCACACCAGACATGATGTGTCTAACCGCCACCAGACAGGTAAACACACTTAATACATCTCTATCTCTTCCTCTCTTCATCTCTCTCTCTCTCTCTCTCTCTCTCTCTCTCTCTCTCTCTCTCTCTCTCTCTCTCTCTCTCTCCCCCTCCCCCCTTTCTCTCTTTGTTCACATTTGTTCACACCAGCCTAAGAGCCACAACAGAAACAAGCCTGTCTGTTCACACGGAACTAATATGCAATTCTACAAAAAAAGAAAAAAGAAAAACACACCCTCATGCCCCAGCACCACAATTACTGCACTAAAAAAAGAATAAAACAAAACAGAAAAGAATAAAAACACAAGCGGGTCTGTCTGGTCTGGCGTCATCTGTGTCATAGCCAGAAAGTGTGATGAATGAATGAATGGAGGGAGGGAGGGAAGGATGGAGGGAGGAAGAGAGCTTTTAAAAGCAGACAAGTGCAGAGTAGTGGTCAGGGGCCTGGGGGCCTCCACGCTAGCGCTAATATGGCCTTTTGGGTGCACGGCGGCTTGCTAGCACTAATGCACCAGTGTTTAGGTGTGCTGTGGATGCTAGCGCTAATGCATTCACCACTGTTTAGGTGCACGGCGGATGCTAATTCACCACTGTTTAGGTGCGCGGCGGACGCTAGCGCTAATGCACCACTGTTTAGGAGTGCGGCGGATGCTAGCGCTAATGCACCACTGTTTAGGAGTGCGGCGGATGCCAGCGCTAATGCACCACTGTTTAGGTGCACGGCGGATGCCAGCGCTAATGCACCACTGTTTAGGAGTGCGGCGGATGCTAGCGCTAATGCACCACTGTTTAGGAGTGCGGCGGATGCTAGCGCTAATGCACCACTGTTTAGGAGTGCGGCGGATGCTAGCGCTAATGCACCACTGTTTAGGTGCACGGCGGATGCTAGTGCTAATGCGCCACTGTTTAGGAGTGTGGCGGACGCTAGCGCCAAAGCCCCTTTAGGGAGAGCCGGTCCACTTTCTATTACTGTAACTCCATTGTACCGGATTGTTCCTGCAATCTGTTGAAATTCCGCTAGGGGAGCTGCCGAGCAAGTGATAAATGAATTGTGGTCTATGGAGCTAAGCGGCTAAAACTCGTTTTTTTCACAGTTGACAACTTCATTTCTTGTTGTAGTAGCTACCTGAGTACAGGTTTTCCACTGGAAATGAAAGAAAAAGTCACTCATGTCCTTTCTGCTTTTCATAGGATGGGCCGCTTTCCGCGTAACATGCTAGCATTTAGCTCATGTGTGCTGATTGGTCAGCGAGAAATCGCGACCGATTACGACGACCGTCATGAAGCTGAACCTTCTTTTAGGTCTATGGCCGTAAAGTGGTTCGCTTTTGTGTCACGTGACATGCAAACTTTGAAAGGGTTTTTAGGAATAACAACACATATTGAAAATTGCATTGGTCAGCTAATTGTCAAGTCAAGTTATCCTGCATCGCATGCATTGATGCAATTTCAGGAGAAAAAATTATATAAAGACAAATGTGGTATTGGGGGGTTCAGCTCCATTGCTACCCATTCATTCATCACTTGCTCGCGATCGCCCTCTAGTTGCAGTACCATGCGGAAGTATTTAGCAAGTGGTCCTTCTCCCCTTATTAGACATTCTCTGCTAGCGCTAATGCACCAGTGTTGAGGAGTGCGGCGGACGCTAGCGCTAATGCACTAATGTTTAGGAGCGCGGCGGACGCTAGCGCTAATGCACCACTGCTTAGGAGTGCGGCGGAGGGAGAGAGAGAGAGTGAGCGAGCCAGACGGAGAGACAAATAAAGAAGGAGTAAAGAGAAGAAAAGAGATTAAAAAAGTATAGAGAAATAGAGAGAAAACTAGAATAAGATGTGAGAGAGAAAAGGAGAGAGAAAGAGAGAAGGAGAGATAGAAAGAGAGAATGCTAGAGGAAAGAGAGAGAAAAGGAGAGAGAAAGACCGGGAAGTCTAGAGGAAAGAAGTGAGAGAGAAAAGGAGAGGATGAGAGCCAGACAACTAAAGGCTAACATACAGAGTGGTGAGAAGGAAGGAGTGGGTGAGGGAGGGAGCGAGGGATGGAGCGAGGGATGGAGGGCCATTTACACAGACGAAGAGAGCGAACGAAGGCATTTTACACACAGGCCCGGAAGAGGAGGGAAAAAAAAGAAAGGAGCAGGGAAAAAAAACGACTGAAAAAAATGGTTTTCTGGTTCAGCAGACAAGTCACAGAAATACAATTTCACAGCAAGCAGACAGTGGAAAGGACTCTAAATGGGGGACAGAAGTCACCCATAGAAAAGATGGGATGAAAGGAGAGATGGAGAGAGAGAGGGAGGGAGGGAGGAGGGGGAGAGTGGTAAAGAGCAGGGCTGGATTGGGTTGCATGAAAGGCAGAGAAACACGCTGCACATAGGTGACAGAGGGGAAGGAGAGGAGGAGGAGGGAAAGGAGGAGGAGGAGGATGGGGTGAGGAAACCAGCGACATAATGGAAAAGATGAAGGGAACAAGGAGAAAAGAGGAGAAGAGAAAAGGAGGAGAGGGGCAAAGAAGAGGGGGGGCTTAATGCAACATTAACAGGGTAAAGGTGTAGCGTGCTAATCTGGAGCTACGTGTGTGTGTGTGTGTGTAGTGGAGCTGCAATGTGTGTGTGTGTGTGTGTGTGTGTGTGTGTGTGTGTGTGTGTGTGTGTGTGTGTGTGTGTGTGTGTGTGAGATGAGAGAGAGAGAGAGAGAGAGAGAGACAGACAGAGAGAGAGAGACAGGACCCCTAGAGCAGACCCAAAAGATGTCAGAACAGAACAGAAGAGTCTTCAGAACACACACACACACACACACACACACACACACACACACAGATCTGAAGACAGGTCATTTAGCTCACATTCTCTCAGACAGTTACGTAAAGAGATAAGACCATGAGTAAGGACAGGAGCTCAAGCTGCAGCAAGATAAAAACACACACACAAACACACTGAATTTACACTAAAATAACTGTCTCTCACACAAACGCACAAAACACAAAAGTACATAAATGCACACGCACACACAAACGCACGCGCACACACACACACACACACACACACACACACACACATGCACGCTCACAAAAACACTCTCACACATTTCACCTAACTGGGATAAATCAATGATTACATCAGCAAGTTTCACACAACACAGACATCAATACACAGCTCTGGTCATGCAACAACACAGTCAGACAATACTTCCACAAATTGACAATCCTGCATCTGTGTGTGTGTCTGTGTGTGTGTGTGTGTGTGTGTGTGTGTGTGTGTGTGTGTGTGTGTATCATCAGTAATTGGTAGCCTCTACATATGGAGGCGTAGGTGTCACCTTTACCCTTAGTGTGCATGATGGACTGTATTATTGGCTGCTGTTGCACACCTTTGTATCAAATTTGGATTATGCCATGATATATGCTTATCTTCTAATCTAAATAAAGAATTTCAAATGTGTGTGTGTGTGTTTGTGTGAGTACACAACAGCACATTCAGACAATACCACCACAAATCGACTCCAAATATGCCTCTCATTTGCACTCAGGCTCATGGAAAGCCAGCTGTAAACCGAGGACCCCTTTTCTCTCACAGGTGCGAGCTGCAAATGGATGCCATTAGATCTCTCTGGCCACATTAAACATTACATTACAGCTGAATCATTCAACTCATCCCCAATTGAGTCAGTCCATTTTTTTTTTTATTTATTTCTATCTTTATTTATTAATTCTTCTTTTTTTGTTTTCATCTGTTCTTTCTCTCTCCACTCATCATTTCATTCCTCCATCCATCCATCCATCCATCAATTCATTCTTGTCACTGAGTAAATGTGACAGAGATGAGGAGGTCAGATCTATGTCACTCTTTAAAGGCTTGTTTCACATGTAATGAGCTTCACTCCCACAAAGGAGAAGGGAGGGATGGAAAGACAGAGAGAGAGAGAGAGAGAGAGAGAAGCACGGAGATGGAGAGATGACCTCATTTGTCACATTGGCGCCATTTTCCCTGGAGACGTTTACAGCAGGATTAAGAGGACTGTTATTTTTATATTGTGTGTGTTAGGGACATGAATCTGACCACATGATAGCACACACACACACACACACACACACACACACACACGCACACGCACACGCACGCACACACAGGCACACACACAAACACAGGCACGCATGCATGCACACACGCACACACGCACGCACACACACACACACACACACACACACACACACACACACACACACACACACACACACACACACACACACACACACACACACATATACACACGTCAGAAACAAAATGGGTATCTGCACATTATAGCTAGCAGAAATGTAAAATAACAACATCCTTCAACAAGCAGGCAGGATTATGGATTGAGCAATATTCGCCTTGCAGTAACGACATTTGAGGAAATATTCTCTCATCCACACACACACACACACACACACACACACACACACACACGCGCACACACACACACACACACACACACACACACACACACACACACACACACACACACACAATGGAGAGCTCATATAACCAATCTATGAAGCTCGCAGCACAGAGCACAACATAAAGACACAGAAATGGATCCACTGTCCAGTTCAATCACTGCATCATCCTCTCCTTTACCTTCCATCTCTCTCTCTCTCTCTCTCTCTCTCTCTCGCTCTAGCTCTCTGCCTTGTCTTCCCGTTCAGTGTGGAGAGGTTGTTGTCAAAACAGACAGAATTGGTGGGGGTTAGTGAAGATCATCCTTCACGGTAACTTTGGGTGCCTTAAGGCCAGTTCAAACACAAGATCTGCGACGAGACGAGCTGCAACATTCTAAAAACCAGCAACGTTCTAAAACTCTGCAACTAAGATTTGACATGTTGAATGTTTAGCGACGGCTTGCAACTGCTTGCAACTGCTTGCAACTTTCGATTCACACCGCCGCAACTGCTCTCCGCAACCGTCTCAGACCGTCGCGAATCTTCGGTTTGAACTGGCCTTTACAGTAATAATATAATAACATGTAAATGCAATGTGCTGTTGCTGTTGATGGTGTTGTTCTTGTTGCAACATGAATCAAAAATGTAAAAAAAAAAACATCTAAACATGCACAATCAGAGAGAACATGTAAAACATTTGAGCAAATCTTTCCCTCTTTCCTACTCTGTCCCTCTTTTCCAACTTTTCTGCATCGTATACAGTATCTATCTCTTCTTTCTTCATCTCCTCCTTCCTCTTCCTCTCTCTCTCGCTCTTTCTCTCTCTCTCTGTCCCTCCCTCCTTCTCTCTCTCTCCCCAGCTCTTCTCTCTCTTGTGGAGGGTCCCTGTGCATTTCAGCATTTCTATTCACTTCCATCACTCTTCCCTCTACCTCTTCTCTCTCTCCACTCTCCCCTTCTTTCTTTCTCTCTCTACATCCCCCCATCTCTGGCGTTTTCTCCATCTCAGTCCTACGTCCGTCCGTCCCCCCCACCCCCCCCCCATGCTCTGTGCTCTGAGAGTGCGATGCGCGTGTGTGAGCCTAGGGGGGTGTGTGATGAATGGAAGATCAAAACAGGGCAGCCACAATCACCTTGGATACCACGACTATATATAGACCATGCATGATGCCTGACATATGTATTATATATTACAAGGGTCCTCAACCTTCTCCCTCTCTCTCTCTTTCTCTCTTTCTCTCTCTCTCTCTCTCTCTCTCTCTCGCTCTCTCTCTCTCTTTCTCTCGTTGTCTTCTCATCTCTCCTCTTTTTTTCTCTCTGCGTCTCTCCTCCTCTCTTCCTCTCTTTCTTTCTGTTTTGATCTCTTGTCCCCTTTTCTTGTTTCTGGTCTACTCTGTCTGTGTACTTGCCAGGCCCTTGAGACGTGTGTGTGTGTATGTGTGTGTGTGTGTGTGTGTGTGTGTGTGTGTGTGTGTGTGTGTGTGTGTGTGTGTGTGTTTGTGTGTGTGTGTGTGTGTGTGTGTATGTGTGTGTGTGTGTGTGTGTGTGTGTGTGTGTGT
>NC_085010.1:7345075-7347575 GCF_963854185.1 Sardina pilchardus | reverse complement strand
TGTGTGTGTGTGTGTGTGTGTGTGTGTGTGTGTGTGTGTGTGTGTGTGTGTGTGTGTGTGAAATGTTCCCATAACTACATTGCTTTAGCAATCTTGTGTTTGCTTAGCTGTAGAGTTTGTACACTGGGATGTTTAGATTACGTAAATCCATACCAGAATCAAAGCATAATGTGAAGTCTAAGCTACTGAATATTACTGTCTGAATACTACACTGAGTACTGTATTAGCATGTCTCTATGGATACACTGAGTACTGTTTTAGTACTAGTGGATGCTCTGAGTTCTGTGTATGTTGAGAGAGTGGTGTTGCAATCACTGTGGTGCACGTATACGATCATGTTGATGTACACACATGTTAATGGTGATTATGATATTGTGACATGTCATGGTTGTGTGTGTGTGTGTGTGTGTGTGTGTGTGTGTGTGTGAGAAAGAGACATGTGTGTGTGTGTGTGTGTGTGTGTGTGTGTGTGTGTGTGTGTGTGTGTGTGTGTGTGTGTGTGCTGTCCCCACAGAAGCATGTGTGTGTGTGTGTGTGTGTGTGTGTGTGTGTGTGTGTGTGTGTGTGGTGTCGTTGGGTCGATGCTTCTGCTCTTTCTCATTTAGGAGTTCTCACACACCAGGCCCCGCTCCATTAATCAATTGCCCTGGGTCATCACGTTTCTCTTTCTCTGTGTGTGTGAGTTTGTGTGTGTGTGTGTGTGTGTGTGTGTGTGTGACTGCGTGTGTGAGTGCTGGTGGGTCAGGACTGATAGAACAGGCTGTTTCTGTTTATGTGTGTGTGTAGGGCACACACACCTCTACATACGTGTGTGTGTGTGTGTGTGTGTGTGTGAGTGTGTGTGTGTGTTTGTGCCTGTGTGTGTGTGTGTGTGGTGGGTCAGGACTGATAGGACAGGCTGTCTCTGTTTATGCGTGTGTGTAGGGCACACACACACCTCGACATACGTGTGTGTGTGTGTGTGTGTGTGTGTGTGTGTGTGTGTGTGCTTTGCTGATCAGAGGGCCCTCATGCAGTCTGTATTCACATCATATAACGTGTTCTGTATGTGTCTATATATATTATACAGTATATATATACAGTAAGCTGTAGAGGATTCTGCCTGCTCCACAGTGCTGTTGTCTAGGCTGTGAGTGTGAAAGCGCTTGCAGACATACTGTAACATCCTTTTGATGATCACAGGCTGCGCTTGCAACATTACTAATAATTGTTTTTTATCTGCGTTGCCAATGTTTCATATTTTGATGTTAGCTCTTCTGTAATTCCATTTTGTTCACAAAGTACACAACCAACTGCCTGCACGTACACATGGCCCCGAGCTCTTTGGCTCTCTACACCGCATTCTCTTCTCTTCTCTTCTCCTCTCTTCTCTCTCTCTACACCACATTCTATCTTCTCCTATCTTCTCTTCTCTACTCTTTTTCTTCTCTTCTCTACTCTTCTCTTCTCCTCTCCTATCTTCTCTCCTCTTCTCTTCTCATCTCTTCTCCTCTAGTCTTCTCTTCTCCTCCAATCTCTTCTCTTCTTTCTCTTCATTCTTCATCAACAGCTTCCCATCATTATTCTCTCTCTCTCTCTCTCTCTCTCTCTCTCTCTCTCTCTCTCTCTCTCTCTCTCTCTCTCTCTCTCTCTCTCTCTCTCTCTCTCTCTCTCTCTCCCCTCCCTCCCTCCCTCCCTCTATTCCCTTCCAGTCATTGCTCGTGTTCCCTGTGGTGGGGCTCATTTCTCCTCTCTCTATCTGCGGGCTATCCTGCTGTGTGTGTGTGTGTGTGTGTGTGTGTGTGTGTGTGTGTGTGTGTGTGTGTGTGTGTGTGTGTGTGTGTGTGTGTGTGTGTGTGTGTGTGTGTGTGTGTGTGTGTGTGTGTGTGTGAATTAATACAGGGATGTTGGCAGCTTGGTGGCATGCTGCGGGCTAAAGAAGAGCGTCCATTGTGCAACCGATGAGTGTGTGCTAGCCAAACTCACACAACACACACATTCACACACACATGCACACAGACACACACACACACACACACACACGGTTGCAACTCCTGCCAACTGTTGTAGTTTCAGCACACACATGTAAAAAGTACAGAGAGTACACTTTGTGTGTATGATCATGAGCGTACGTGTGTGTGTGTGTGTGTGTGTGTATGTGTGTGTGTGTTTGTGTGCAACCCGAGCCCCGTGATCCTGCATATCCGAGTAAGAGGTCCTCTCCTTGGACACTTTGCTCTCATTGTTTAGGTAAAGGACACCAAGAGCCCTAACAAAACACACACACAAACACACACACATACACACACACACACACACACACACACACAACACAGTCTAATTACTCTTTGATCCCCATTAAAAATGCACTGCCCTTGGCTCCATTAGAGCGATTGAGCTGCATTATACAGAGCCATTCAGCCATGACGACGCATCGCCGTGGAGACCGAGGGACAGGTCACAAGAGACGACGCCGACCCCCAGGTGTAAACCAGATCTAGACGCACGCAGGTACACGACA
>NC_085010.1:7318879-7323879 GCF_963854185.1 Sardina pilchardus | reverse complement strand
AATTATTATTATTATCATTATTATTATTATTATTATTATTATTATTATTATTATTGTTATCATTATTATTATCATGAAGTAAAAGAAAAAGAAAAGAAAAATAAAAAAAGAAGGAGAAATAGCAGGCCAAGTAGTAATTAGTAGTATTTGTAATGGCAGTGCTTTCTAACAGTGAGGTCAGATTAAATCTGGCAGGTCTATGAGTCTTATCGACTCGACCATATTAACCGGTCAAACGAGGGAATGGACTAGAGGTCATCCATTCAAATCTTCAAACAGCTGACCCCTGACCTCCTCTCTCCAATTAGCTGTTTTCTCCTCGTTTCAGCACCCTGCGACATCTACTTCCAAACACTGCCGTTCCTCACTCATCTACTTCCAAACACTGCCGTTCCTCACTCATCTATTTCCAAACGCTACCGTTCCTCACTACATCTGTCTCCAAACACTGCCGTTCCTCACTACATCTATTTCCAATCACTACCGTTCCTCACTACATCTGTTACCAAACGCTACCATTCCTCGCTACATCTATTTCCAAACGCTACAGCTCCATGCTACATCTGTCTTCAAATGCTACCGTTCCTCACTACATCTATTTCCAAACACTACAGCTCCATGCTACTGTACATCTATCTTCAAACGCAACAGTTTCTTGCTATATCCATCTCCATCTGATTTACAGAGGAGCGGTTAGTGATTAGCGGTTAGCAGCACGCTGCGTAGCATCACATAGCCTAGTACAGCATAGCATAATGTAGCGCTTAGCGTTAGCCTAGCCCCGTAGCTGATAGCATCTGTGCAGCTCTGCAGGGACGCAGGTCTGCTTATCAGTAATGAGTGTTAGCGTTAGCGTAGCCCCATATGGTGTGCTTATCAGTAATTCCGCTGCTATCACTGCCACAGAGAGTCTTATAAAGCGAACAGGACACAGATATGGGATGACAGGAAGAGGAGGAGGAGGAGAGGAGGAGAGGAGGAAGAGGAAGAAGAGGGGGTGCTGATATTATCTGTCTGCTGTAGATTTATTTTACTGTTCTCTCACCCTCTTGTCTTCTGACCCTCAGTCCTCTTGCTCTCTCTCTCGTTCTCTCTCTTTTTTTCTTGCTCTCTCTCGTTCTCTATCCTTTTTTCTTGCTTTCTCTCTCGGTTTCCCTATATTTTTTCATGCTCTCTCATTTTCTCTCTCTCTCTATCTCTCATTCTCTCTATCTCTTTTCTGCTATTTCAGTTATTTTGCTACTGCTCTCTCAAATGACCTGTGGCCGAGAATATGTGCCCCGTTCCACAATGAATTACCTTCATTACTGTGGGGTGGGAGTGGGAGTCTGCCTGTATATTTTCCACAGTGTGTGTGTGTGTGTGTGTGTGTGTATGAATAAGAAATGTATAATTTGCCAACCACAAGTGCATGCAAGTGCACTGGAAGATACATAGACAAATAGATAGATAGATAGATAGATAGATACATAGATAGATAGATAGATCTCTCTTTCTCTCTGTCATTCTCTCTTTTCCAGTGTGAGTGTGTATGAGAGTATGTGAGTGAGTGTGTTTGTGTGTGTGTCTGTGTCAGCTCCATGAATCTAATTATATGTCTGCACTATGTGCTTGCATTCACATTGAATACAAATTGATGTGAAATATTTGCATGTGTGTGTGTGTGTGTGTGTGTGTGTGTGTGTGTGTGTATTTATGTGTGTGTGGGGGGGGGGGGGGAGTGTTTTAAAGCATCCTTGCCACTGCCAGAAGGAAAGCTGAAGGCTGACTGAAGAACCTTTACCATTTGAAGTGCCACAAATGCCTTCATATCAGACCAAAACACACACGCGGGTGCACACCCACACACACACACATACACACACGCACACACGAATGAATGAAGGAATTCCATCTGCTCTAGACAGGATGAATAATTTCAAGCACTACAGATATTATGGAAGGCATGTTGCAATGGCATGTAGGCCCTGCTTCAAGTAAACTGCTTTGAGCTTATTTCACAGACCTGAAGCTGACGTATGTGTGTGTGTGTGTGTGTGTGTGTGTGTGTGTATGACAGCAAGTGTATGTGTGTGTCTATGTTTTGTCCGCATGTTCATGTATGTGTACTGTATGTGCATGCGCCTGTGGTGTGTGTGTGTGTGTGTGTGTGTGTGTGTGTGTGTATGTGGTGTGTGTGCGTGTGTGCACATGTAGTGTGTGTGTGTGTGTGTGTGTGTGTGTGTGTGTGTGTGTGTGTGTGTGTGTGTGAGTGAAATGTGAAGGTGACGTGTGTATGGTAATGAGGTTACAGGGCATATTGCCCTCTCTCTCTCGGCGGTCGACATTATCAAGGCCATACAGACGCTTACTGAAGAGAATGTCAGTCGGCATGAAGTACAGAGCACTAATGTTTAAAACATGAGGGCATCTCTCCACCTCCAGCTCTCTCTCTATCACTCTCTTTCTCTCTTCTTCAATCTCTCTTCCTCTATCCCTCTCTCTCCAGGTCAATCTCTTCTCTCTTTTTCTTTCTCTCTCTCTCTCTCTCTCTCTCTCTCTCTCTCTCTCTCTTTCTTCATCTATCCCTCTCTCCAGGTCAATTCTCTCCCTCTCTTACACTCATCCCTCTTTTCATTTCTTGAGCTTTCTCTTTCTCTCCACCTTCCTGAGCTAATGCCCCCCACACACATGTGTATGCACTCTCTCACTCCTTAGCTTGCCTTTCTCTATCCCTCCATCCAAACGTAGCCCTCTCTCTGTCTCTCTCTCTCTCTTTCCCTCTCCCTCAGTATGCAGTAGACACAGCCTCTTTCACTCCCTCAGACTTTTTCTCTGTCCCTCTTTTCTCTCTCTCTCTCTCTCTCTCTCTCTCTCTCTCTCTCTCTCTCTCTCTCTCTCTCTCTCTCTCTCTCTCTCTCTCTCTCTCTCTCCCCAGAGGTCCAAAAGCAGCAGGTTCTGTCTGTCATCTGTGATGGGACTTAACGGGGATTAGAGGGTGACATCCCAAATCAGCCCACACACACACACACACACACACACACACTACGGCAAGGGCACGGAGAGCCACACACACTCCTGCTTGTGTAAGTCTGCGGAGTCTGACTGGGAGTTCACATGCATCTTTGTCCACACCTCCACGTGTGTGTGTGTGTGTTGTGAGTGAAAGAGAGAGAGGGTGTGTATAGATGCACCTGTGTGTGTCTGTTGTTAGTTTTTATGTCTCTGTGTGTGTGTGTGTGTGTGTGTGTGTGTGTATGTGTGTGTGTGTGCACGCGCACGTGCGTGACAGTAAGCCCAACCCAGCGGCGTGAGCATGCGTCTGTCTTTATGGTCTGAGGGCCAAACTGCTCCAGAGAAGCATGATACCCCTGAAAGCCCTGATGACACTTTTAAGCCCTTTATCCACTTAGCCTGTCCAGCACATTCTCCATAATAGACCTCCGCCGCTCACCGGGCCCTGTAGCCACACACACACACACACACACACACACACACACACACACACACTTCTCCTTTATAGACCTCCGAGGCTCACCAGGCCCTGTAGCCTGTCCGGCACATTCCCCACACCCTCTCTCTCACACACACACACACACACACACACACACACACACACACACACACATACACATTCCCCGCACCCTCTCCTCTCCGTAATAGACCTGTGCAGGCTCAAGGGGTCCTGAGGCAGCAGCGGGGACTAGATTACCCAGTTCATCTGCACGCTGCCCGGCCTCGTGGCGTGGCGTCATGCGTGGCATCATGCGTGGCGTGTGGCGCGGGGTATTTAGCGATGTGGAACGGATGCGGACTCAACCCTCAGGTGGCTGTTAATGCCTCGTGCCACCGTGGCATAGCGTGGCATATCGTGGCAGAGCGTGACGTGGTGTGTGGAGCGATGTGGAGCGATGTGGTGTTGACCCTCAGGTGGCTGTTAATGCCTCGTGCCACTGTGGCATAGCGTGGCAGAGCGTGGCAGAGCGTGGCATAGCGCGGTGTGTGGAGCGATGTGGTGTTGACCCTCAGGTGGCTGGCAGCGGCGTCTTTAGACCTGGGCATTCGGGGCTATAGCCCCGGATGTATTGGGAAAAGCCCCGGATCTCCGTGGCTTAAAAGTATTTTTTGTTGTTGTTTATTGTAATGCAAAGGTGCACAGCAACAGTCTAACATTTCGATTAGCCTACATCTTCATCGGAGTCTGTTATTAACGTTCTGCTAGATGTAGGCATACACATCTAAACTCAGTAGATGTAGACTTCGATCTTTCACAGCCCAATTTTAAAACTTTCCCGGGGGAAAAACCCCCGGAAAATGGAAGGGTCAGTTGGGCTATAGCCCCGAATCTTCTGAACACCTAGCGACGCGCCTGGTGGCTGGTAATGCCTCATGCTACCGTGGCCTGGTGGCTGGTAATGCCTCATGCTACCGTGGCATAGCGTGGCATAGCGCGGTGTGTGGAGCGATGTAGAGTGATGTGGTGTTGACCCTCAGGTGGCTGGTAACGAGTGGGCCACACAATTACCCAGCGTCTGGGGCAGCAGGGGGAGACAGCCGGTCCATCCTAAGTGGATTGCATGCTTGGGAGGGTGTGTGTGTGTGTTTTTTTATTTGTGTGTGTGTATGTGTGTGTGTGTGTGTGTGTGTGTGTGTGCATGTGTGTGTTGTTTGTGCGTGGGCTCATTTGTTTGTGTGTGTGTTTTGATTTGTAATGTGTGTGCATTGTTTGTGTGTGTGTGTGTGTTTGCCGTTTGCCTGTGTGCGTGTATGTTTTGGTCGTCTGAGTGTTCGTGTGTGTGTGTGTGTGTGTGTGTGTGTGTGTGTGTGTGTGTGTGTTTATGCGCGCAGGTGGATGGGGAAGAAGAGAGCTTGTTTCATCCGTCACGTAACACTCTAAACGTCCTCTTTTCCGTCTGGGTTGGCTCTCTGATTACGTCTCCTCTGTCCGCTATACGACCTCCCCTCTTCACACACACACACACAGAAACACACACACACACACCTGTTCCTCTGTCCCCAAC
>NC_085010.1:7308879-7311379 GCF_963854185.1 Sardina pilchardus | reverse complement strand
CCTGCTCCCTCCATCAGTGTCATGTCTCTAGTCTCCTGCACAAGTCACCATCTCCATCCACCGCACTCCTCTGGGTGATTTCAAATCATCCCCACACCAGCAAGATGACGGCGGTAGTGAACAGAGAGAGAGAGAGAAAGAGATGGGGGGAGGGGGAGGGATGGAGTGAGAGAGAGAGAGACTGTGGGGAGTGACAGAGAGAGAGATGGAGGGGGTGAGAGAGAGAGAGGGGGAGAGAGAGAAGGAGAAGTGGAGAAGGAGAGTGAAAGGGAGGGCAAGGAGAGAGTGAGGAGACTGCCATGCAGATGCATGTATTAATTCAATTAGTCTCTCAGTCCCAACAGCAAGAATATACTGTCCAGACGCACAGAGCTAAGTAATGACATTCCCCAAATGGACACACACACACACACACACACACACAAACGGCACACACACACACACACACACACACACACACACACACACACACACACACACACACACACACACACACACACAAACGGGCACACAAACGCACACACACACACACACACACACACACACACACACACACACAGACAAGTGCAGTGAAGAGGTGAACAAAAGTATCTTCAGATTCTGCAAGTGTTTTTTCTGAGAGTGTGAGAGAGAGAGGTAGAGAGAGAGTATATGTATTAAATGTGTGTGTGTGTGTGTGTGTGTGTTTGTGTGTGTGTGTGTGTGTGTGTGTGTGTGTGTGTGTGTGTGTCTCTCTCTGTGTGTGTGCGTGTATTTGGGCAACATCATTAAGCTCTTTTGGAAAAGTAACAAGTAGCCTACAGTTTAATCTGCAGAATATGTAGGTCTATGTGATGTAAGTGTCTATGTCTGGTGCTTCTGTCATTTGTCCCATAGGCTAACTTACTGCATAATTAATCGTGGAATCATGGGCCGACAGGGAAAAAAATATAAATCAAACTTTTCCCCAATCAAGAAATACTATATAGGCTAATATGGCATCATCAGCCATAGAGGCATGCAATTAAGTAGTGGCTTCACCGGCTTCACTGGCGAATGAGTGTGTGAAGTTCATTCAGAGTGTGTGCACGTCTGTGCGGAATAAACGGACACCACTCCAGTTGCACAGATATCGTTGGTAGACTGAGCTTCTGTTCAATATAACAAGTCAACCGCGTGTTGATAGTGGCATTGGCAATGCATAAGAGATAAGACCATTCATACAGTGTATAAAAAAAGCTCAACTAAATATTTATAATAGGCCAAATTTGAGCAAGTACGATTATGAAAAATAAAATATGAATGAAATTTGAATGGGATTATGGGTTATTACATTGATTGACAGCCCTTACGTGTGTGTATGTGTGTGTGTGTGTGTGTGTGTGTGTGTGTGTGTGTGTGTGAGAGAGAGAGAGAGAGAGAGAGTGGGAACAAGATGGAGGCGCTGAAAGGATACAGACATGGCAAGAAATACATTTATATTCAATACAGTCAAGAACAGTCTGTTAGCTATAACACACACTCTCTCTCTCGCGCACACACACACACACACACACACATACACACATGAACACACATAATGACGTATGATATGCGTCACCTTCATGGAAAGTGGAGTAAGATTGCCATCACACTATTATTTTACACACACGCACACACACACACACACGCGCACGCACGCGCTCGCACGCACGCGTGCACACACACACACACACACACACACACACACACACACACACACACACACACGCCTGGCCCAAGGGTAAGAGCATGCCTCTATTCTCCATTCACAGGGCCCAGAGTCCGATTACAGTTAGTGAATCACTGGGCAGAATCAAACCATCTCGGCCCGTCAGGAGCACCACCCATAGACATTCACCACGTCGTCAGCGCCGTCACCGAGGGCCCAGGGGCTCATTATGGGATGGCAACTCATAATCTGTGTGGCGCTTTTTCACTTCGCCCAGGAGGACAGGGTGTGTGTGTGTATGTGTGAGTGTGTGAGTGTGTGTGTGTGTGTCTGTGTGAGTGAGAGCGTTTATCAGATCAAAGCACCGGCACTGTAACAGGGGCCGTAGAAATCTCTCTTCAGTGAGAGTGAGAGTGTGTGAGTGTGTGTGTGTGTGTGTGTATGCCATACGGGTGCCAGGCGCCAGGCGGTGATGGGCCTGATTCATAATTCAGTACGGAAGAGGAAGAAATGAAGAGATGAGGAGAGAGAGAGAGAGAGAGAGAGAGAGAGAGACAGTGAGAGAGAGAAAGGGAGAGAGAGAGAAAAAGAGAGAGATGGACAGGGAGAGAAAGAGAGAGAGAGAGAGAGAAAGAGAGTGACAGAGAGATAGAGAGATGGAGAGAGAGAGAAGATGAAAGGAATGTGATTAAAACACACAAATGAAGGTGGGCTGTGGAATTAATCTTTCATGAAAGCTAGGCTGATCCAGGGTCAGTCTGACTGCCTTTCTGGGCACCAACACTATTCAGGACGTCTTTTCAAAGGAACACCTGAGATGTTTGTACGAGA
>NC_085010.1:7293879-7296379 GCF_963854185.1 Sardina pilchardus | reverse complement strand
TCATGACCAGGCCGATGTAATAGGGCATGATAGCCACCACGTCGATCACGCTCATCACGCTCTTGACGAACTTGAACCTGTTGGGCGCCGCCATCAACCGAAGCAGGTACTCCACCGTGAAGATCATGACGCACGCCGTGTCCAGGCAGAAGAAGGCCAGGGCGTAACGGTCGCCGCAGGACATCTCCACCCGGTTCTGGGTCTTCCCGCAGGGCACCGTCTCCACCACGTTGGCCATGACGGAGACGGCTATGAAGAACCCCGTGACGTAGTAGAACACCAGCGCCATGGTGCTCGTGTGCGGGTTCTCGAAAGCCCGCCACATGGTCTCGCGGAACGACATGTCCGGCGGGACCAGGTCGTTGTTGTTGTCTTTATCCTCGTCGTCCTCAATGCGTTCCGCATTCTCTCGCCTGCGGTCTTTGTACTCTTCATAGCAGCAGTCCCCGATAATCTCCGGTATGATCCCGAAAAACGCCAACTCCTCGTCGTACGCGGAGATGCACTCGTGGCGCGGGTAGTGCAGTTTCCCGGTGCGGTAGAAATTCAAAATGTGCCGAAAGATGTCTGGGTCGCGGTCGAAAAAGTACTCGTTGGTCTCCTCGTGATAGAAGAAGTCGCGTTCTGTGCTTCCGAGTAAAGTGTCCGGGTATCTCTCCAGAGTGTTCCGCCAAGTTTGAAACCTCGAACCGCTGACGTTGAGAATGATGAGCCCGTCCTGCGTCCGCCTCTTGTCCCGTGGCGGGGTCGGCATAGGCGCGCTCGCCACCGGCATCCATCCTATGGCTGCCGCCCGGGCGAAGGGTAGCCAAGCGGCGACTCCCGCTGCCATTCTGTCCGATCTGCAAAGCCCCAAGTCCGGCTGAAGCAGACACGAAGCTCCGTATGCTGATCACAGGCGTGCGGACCAGCGGATAGGCATCTGGAGAATCAATGCAAAACGACGCTAGGTTAGATTGGCGCACGACAAAGCAGTATAATCCAGTGAGTGTAGTATTCAGAGAGAAAAATCAAAACGGGGTGCACTGTGTTTTAGCAGTCAGGTGAAAAACACAGGGTACTCTGATCGCAGGAGACAACAGCCGTGTGTGGAATGTTTTTGCGTAAAACCATTCCCATGAACCATGAAGTGATATAGTATCAAGTACCCATGTGCTTTGACTAGGCAACAGAAATAAAAAGCTAAACAATCCGGATTGAAAGTGCTCTCACCTCTGCGTAAAAGCTGGTGTGCTCCGAAGATTACAAAAAAGCTTAAAAATGTGCCTGAAAAATGTTACAATCCTGCTGGCAAAACCACGGTCTCCTGCCAGATACTGGTAACAAAAAAAGTCTCCGAAATTATTTCCACAAAAGGTCGGGTACAATACAGCAACAAGTTCAGCAAACAGGTAATTCCGTGCTCATCTGCAGGTGCAGAACTTCGCCGCAGTCATCCAAGGACATCCCTTTCGTCCAGCAGACATCGGTCAGAAAGACGTGCTTTTCAACTGATCAGTATTTCCGTCTGTGTTGAAGCTCCTCTCTCGTGCAGCCTCGCCGAGTGTCGGGACCACCCTGACAAGTACCGCCAGTGTTCTGCCTCCGCACGAGGGGAGGGAATACAAAAAAAAAAAAACTGCAGTTCTTTTTTTGTCGGTCCGCGCTTGCTTGCTCGCTCCGATTCCACCAAATATTATTGGTCCCGAGCCGAACAAAAAAATGGAGTCTAGCGACTCCCTCGATATTAACAAATCACCGCGAACGGATTAAAATGAAGAGACAGCAACAATTGATTTGCTGGAAGTTGCCTCGTCCGCTTTTCCCCGGTCGGCGACTCCGCTGGAGAGACGAACGGCTGCAGTGGCGCCCAAGTTCCACTCTGCGCTCTACGCTCGACGGGGGCGTGTCACGTGCTCCGGGCATTGGTTAACTCGCGCACATGAAACGGAGCACCCCGGCGCTGAAGACCTCGTTCGTGCCTCACACGTTAGAAATGTCACCCAGTGCCCTTTATAGTGTTTTTTCTCTCTCGGTCTTTCTGCGGATGAACCGCATATAATGAATCACATTTCCATATGAAAAAAAAGATCCCATGGTCTTGCTAGAAAGTTGTTTGTCTCACATGCATGATACAAAAATAAGCCAATTATAACACTATGAACTATGCTACTATGAACAAAGAATAGGCGTAAATTAAGCAGGTGTGTCAAATACTATCTAGGGGGCCTTGAATGACGCCATGGCAGAGAAATTTCCACACCACCGAATTGGTTGTTGATTCATGCTCTCAGCACTTACGCACGCACTCGTTCTCTCTCGCTCTCTCTCACACACACAAACACATACAGAGAGAGCGAGACACGAGCGCGCGCGCGCACACACACACACACACACACACACGCACACACACACACACACACACACACACACACACACAGGCACACACACACACGCACACACACACACACACACACACACACACACACACACACACAGAGAGAGACACACACACACACAC
>NC_085010.1:7286379-7288879 GCF_963854185.1 Sardina pilchardus | reverse complement strand
AATGAGACTACTGTGGGTGAGTTAGTGAGACTACTGTGGGTTAATGGGACTGCTGTGGTTTACTGAGACTACTGTGTGTTAGTGAGACTACTGTGTGTTAGTGAGACTATTGTGTGTTAGTGAGACTACTGTGGGTTAATGAGACTACTGTGGGCTAGTGAGACTGCTGTGGGTTAATAAGTAATGAGACTACTGTGTGTGGGACTATTGTGTGTTAGTGAGACTACTGTGTGTAAGTGAGACTACTGTGGGTTAATGAGACTGCTGTGGGTTAGTGAGACTACTGTGAGACTACTGTGGGTTAATGAGACTACTGTGGGTTGGTCAGTGAGACTACTGTGTGTTAGTGAGACTACTTTGTGTTAATGAGACTACATAGATGGGTTAGTGACACTTCTCTGTGTTAGTGATGGGTGAACCCTGCCTGAACTTCCGGGGAATTTGAATTTCGCCAGGCAGCTCAGGCTGGAAACCAGCAGATCTATTTTCGCTGTTTACTGCCAGAACCTTTGCCTCCAATCAGAAACGGCCATACTCTAGTCCTGGCACGCTATTGGCCGGTGACGCAAACGAAAACGAAACTCAAGCGACGCAAAGTGCAGTAGAAACAAAGCGCAGCCTCGCCAGACTAATGTTCAATCTTAAAAGATTGAGTTTAGTATGGTGAAAACCAGATGATGTTAGTGAGACAACTCAGTTCAGGTTTAATATCATTCAAATGTATTCTATTTAATTCCTCTCAAGCACAGTCAAACCCATGCCTCCTTTGTGTGATTCAGCACAGTAGAATTTATTATGGTGAATGTTTACCATGCTTACTATGTTTTAGTGAGACTATTGTGGGTTAGAGAGCTTTCTTTCTCTCTCTCTCTCTCTCTCTCTCCAACAGATGTGTTGGTCTTTTGGCAGCCATGATTTCTTATATCTGCATGTTTCAATTGACAGGCTGTGGTGGCTGAGCCTGTATTTGGTCAGGATTTGCCACTGCTTTGTGCTTTGTGCTTTGCTTTCCTACTTTCTCTTTCTCTCCCTCTATCCTCTCCCTCTCTGTCTTTCTCGCTCTCTCTCCCTCTCTCTCTCTCTCCTTCTGAGCAGCATAAATATGACTGGTATTCATCACATGGTTGGCAGTTCTCATGCTTATGTCTGTAATAACGCCATTATTCATGCATGACAACGTGTCTCAGTGTACGCCCGACCCTATGGCCATCCATCATACATGCGCACACACACACACACACACACACACACACACACACACACACACACACACACACACACATACACATACACATACACACACACAGTCATGCACTCACACACAGTCATACACAGACACACTCACACATATAACTCTATTTTTTAGTATGCATGTGTATGCACACACACACACACACACACACACACACACACACACGCACGCACGCACACACCCACACACGCAAGCACACGCACACTCACACGCACACATTATGACTTTCTATAATTTATCAAACAGGTGAATGGGGAGGGAGTAATGTAGTATGGGGTTCTCCTTCAAACTGACTGGTAATTCTGTCAAATCCTCCTCACTTTACCCTCCCTCCCTCTCTCTTTCTCTCTCTCTGTTCTCCTGTCATCCCTTTCTCTTGTTTGTCCCCTCTCCAACAATTAGCAATCAAACAGAACCATGATTCATTTGTATACAGTTTTATTCTGATCAAGGTGTTTATGTGTGTCATTTTTGTTCTGATTGAGGCATTGCTCTGGTTCTAATGAAATGAAACGTTTGCATGTAAACATCCTAGTGTCCTCACCTAGTGTCCTCAAGTAGTGTCCTTAAGTAGTGTCCTCGCCTAATGTCCTCAAGTAGTGTCCTCACCTTGTGTCCTTATCTAGTGTCCTCAAATAGTGTCCTCACCAAGTGTCCTCAAGCAGTTTCCTCACCTAGTGTCCTCAGGTGGTGGTTTCAACTGCTACTGTCTCCTTAGCTATTTTAGAGGCAATAACCTTTAAACATATTCATATTTTAATATTCATCTTTAAACCTATTCATATTTTAATATTTATCTTTAAACATATTGATAAGAGGGCCCATTGCATGCTACTGTATGTGGATTAATCATCAGTCTGTGCTGAGAGGGCTCAGGGTGTGGAGGTGGTCAGTAGTACTGGGGATAGATTTCAGAGGATGTCCTTAAATAAGGTCTGATCAGATTTAGGACTGTAGGCGCTAAAAATTTGACCCCTGGGGTCATGGCAGCCATTTTCCAAAATGGCCGCCAAATATGGATTTCGTAATGGGAAAATGGATTAAAAGCTACCAGAAACATAAAATGCAATAACACATTTCACCATAATACATATAAATATGAGCACACTTTCACATAGAAGGTTTTTAAACTTTAAAATATAAGATAATGTTAAAAAAATTCAAAATGACCACCAAATATGGATTTCATGTCATAATTAGTCCATGGGCCAGATGAGATGTCGGTAGCCTACCTCTGAAGGTGGCAAA
>NC_085010.1:7276379-7281379 GCF_963854185.1 Sardina pilchardus | reverse complement strand
CCCACGACACCAAAAGTAACGACATTAAGTTACATTAATTTAGCCATTGAGTTAGCCATTCACACATCAAGCTTGCAACGTCGGGAAAGAGTTAATTGTCTTGCCTGAAAAATAAACAAACCCTTTGGACCGGAGGAATACCACGTAGCTAGCCTAGCTGATATGCAAAACAGTAATGCAAACGTTGTTATAGCGATACGTGTCTGGAGAGCCTCTGGAAGTGTTTTTACCCTGCCTTTTTAAAGAAGACAACACTCAGAGAAATTAGGCAAAGTAGCCTTGCTATAACTACATGAAGAAGAGACAACTCAATTTTGGTTAGCGGATTAGTGTGCCATCACAGCTAACAACACTATCGACGGTTGTCCCTATAATAGGCGCAGACAATTAATTTATTATTAAAGTATAAAGACAACCATTGTTTCACAACTATAAAGGCTACTGCAATATGGATGGTATTAACAATTATGAAGATCATTGGGAAGACAAGATATACGGTTATTATGTTGTTATACTACTGCTAGCATAAAGTAGCCTAGGCTAGAACATACAGTAGCACCAGTGCGACATAACGGCTAATGGTTCATATGTTGACAATAATGTATCATAGCCTATTAATATAGATATTATAAGGGAGAAAATATGGTTTTACCGGTGAAAAGTGATTCGGGTCTGCAACGGTCGCCAATTTGAGCAACCCCAGGCAGCACAGAAAGCAGGCATTGTAATATTATGTTTTGACAGCTACTAACTGCCATTCATTTTTTCAACTGAATGTCCCCACCAATATGGCGGCGACTTAGACGTACGTTCGGGACCCCATTGTGGTATCTAGGGTTCTATATATATCTATGAGTGCAACAGTCTAGTGGCGATGCAAGTCCACTCGAAGTCTGGAACTCCTAGGCCCGCCTCACGTCTGCTGTGATGAATGACATCGCTGGTGACTGTTCAGACCGAGCCATCCTCTCACTCCTCTCTCACACACACACACAGCACACACACACAGCTCCTTCCCACAGCCCGATGGACAAACATAACACTTGTGCATATTCTTGTGCAGGTCCTTGTCACACACAGTCTGCGGTTTTGGATTGTGGACGGAGGAGGGGGAAGAGACAGAAGTGGACACGCTGGACAATGACCCATGGAACTGCACAATGGAGAATAAAGAAGGAAGTCATAGGCAGCGGAAGAGTAAAACAGAGTATGACTGTACACACACACACACACACACACACACACACTAAAGTGTAGGACTGTAGAAGTGTGAAGTTCAAAGAGAATGCGTTTAGCGTCAGCAGCGCGCTAAAGCTGCTCAGCTCGTCAGAAGCAGGTGCCACCATCACCGTGGAGCTATTCCCAAAGGAGTACACACACACACACACACACACACACACACACAGTACCATAAACAGACACAGAGAGAGCTATTCTTATTGTACAAATTGCTCTACTGTATGTGTCTGTTTGTGTTCGGAAGCGCTAGTGGATGAGATGAAGAGAGAGAGAGAGAGAGAGAGATATATGATTATATATGTATTGAATTTGTATACATGCTTTGACAACACAGGCACACTTGTCATGTCAATAAAGCTAATTTGAATTTGAATTTGAGAGAGGGATAGAGAGAGAGAGAGAAAGAAAGAAAGAGTGTGAGAAAGAGAGGGAGATGTTTTTGGAGGCGTAATGTAGGGCTGTGATGGAGAAAGAGAAGTGATGGTGTAGGACTGTGATGGAGAGAGAGAGAAAGGGTTAGAGAGAGAGGGATAGAGAGTGGGTAGTGTAGACAGAGAGATGATAGAGAGAGAGAGAAAGGGAAGCGTATTGTAGGGCTGCTATGGAGAGAGAGTAAGTAAGTAAGTAAGTAGTTTTTATTCGTATAGCGCATTTAACGTGCACAGAGTGCAACCCAGGGAGGGAGATAGAGAGAGCGTAGTGTAGTAGGGCTGCGATGGAGAAAGAGAGAGAGAGAGATAGAGAGATGGAGATAGAGAGAGCTTAGTGTAGGGCTGTGATGGAGAAAGAGAGAGAGAGAGGGATAGAGAGAGGGAGATAGAGAGAGTGTAGTTTAGGGCTGCGATGGAGAGAGAGAGAGAGGGATAGAGAGAGGGAGATAGAGAGAGCGTAGTGTAGGGCTGTGATGGAGAGAGAGAGAGAGAGAGGGATAGAGAGAGGTGGAGAGAGAGTGTGTATATTGTAGGGCAGCTATGGAGGACGGCCATATGGCCGGGGCTGTGGGCTGCAGAGGGAGCGGAGCTGAACTGCAGGCTGGTAATGAGGTCGGCCATTAGAGCCACTTAAAGGCTAATCAGGGAAATGACACGTTTGGCAGGACGCACGCCGAGGGTTGGGCCAACGGCCCCCGGGCCAGCCCACGGCCAATAGGATTTATGGGAGGACGAGAAGTGACAGGAATGCTGACGAATCTGCTGTCTGGGTTCTCGAGAGCTGGGCTCTTACATTCCACACAGTTCTAATTGTTGGTTCCAAATGGAAATTCTGGACATGTTTGTTGGACAAACTCTGGATGGACTGACGTCTCGATTGTCTGAATGTCTGAACTGTGATGTTGCTGTTGGCGTGCTTGAGCAGATGGCAGCCAGATACAGAGTGAAATGGATCTCCACAGCAAGCACTGTTCTACTCTGTTCCCTGTGTTCTAGATTCAGAATGTGCATGATCTTGTGGATTCTAGGGTTTCTTGATGTTTTAAGGCCAGTTCAAACACAAGACTCGCGACGAGACGAGCTGCAACATTCTAAAAACCAGCAACTTTCTGCAACAATGTGTTCTAAAACTGGGGCGTTCAGACCACTGCAACGACATTACACCGCAACAATGTTACCATAACAACAGTCTAGGCGTGAGGACAAGATAGAAGTTTTTATCCAACGTCACAATAGCTCCGTGCAAAAGTGTTCTAAAACTCTGCAACTAAGATTTGACATGTTGAATGTTTAGAGACGGCTTGAAACTGCTTGCAACTGCTCTCCGCAACCGTCTCAGAACGTCGCAAATCTTCGGTTTGAACTGGCCTTTAAAGTTGTCTTCAAGGCAGCTCTATCAGGAAGGTGCTAGGGTTAGGCATGGGTTGGGTTAGGGTTAGAGATGTAGAGTTTAGGGTTAGGCGGGTCTCACACTATCCAGCGGCAAGCGGCAGGTTTCCTATTGTTCTCTATGGTTCGGCAGCGGAACGGTGACAACGCTGGCGTAACGCTAGCGTTGAGCAAAATGGGAGTTGAACTTGGTTCAACTTTGAAGCGCAACGCTTGGCTCATCACAATCAGTTTTAGAATGTTAAGGTATTTTGACCAATCAGATTTGTCTAAGAATGTAGCAACAAAGATTGAACTTAGCAACGAGATAGAATGTTTTGGATGTATTATTATGGTTTGAGCGTTGCGTTACGCTTGCTGCTGCTGCTGCTTGCCGCTGCTGCTTGCCGCTGGCTAATGTGATCCCTGCCTTAAGGTAAGGATTAGGGTTAAGTGCCTTTAAGTTAACGGTGGCAGTGCTGCCTGGAAGGAGCTACAGTAGGGTTAGGCATGGGTTAGGGTTAGGGTTTGGGTTAGATGCTTTTAACCATGCCTTTTATGGTGGCAGCGCTGCCTGGAAGACGACATTGGGGGCTTAAAACCCCATTGAGCAATTCTAGAACATGTGAATATGATGTTTGTGTTCTGTGTATTGGCTCATCACTACTGCAGATGAATGACCCATCCAGCACGACCAAGATCTCAGAAATGAGGGACATCTCTGCTCCAACTCCCCTCGGAGGCATGTGTGTGTGTGTGTGTGTGTGTGTGTGTGTGTGTGTGTGTGTGGAAATGAAGGACCCCCCCCCCTCAGAATGGAGAATTTTAATAATAAATAGCAGCTAGTTATTAAGGCACAGCGCTGCCACTGACACTTCAATCATTTGAAAGTGATTTGAGAGTTCAACAACTCTGTAATCACAGCGCTCAACAACTTCCCTGCTTAATTAAATAGCGCCTCACAGCCCAGGCTGAGGGAGAAGGAGATTATTGTCATTTAAGATCTTGTCTGATTCCCTCCCCTATCTCTCTCTCTCTCTCTCTCTCTCATTCCCTCTCTCTCCTCTCTTGCTCCCTCTCTCCTCCTCTCACACTCCCTCTCACTCTCCCTCTCACTCTGTTCTTCTCTCCCTCTCCCTCTCTTCTTCTCTCAATTTAAATTCAATTCAATTCAAAATGCTTTATTGGCATGACAACTAAGACATTTGGATTGCCAAAGCAGTCATACAAAGTGTGGAGCAAACATGGGATAAAACAAAGATAGCTATGTTAGGTGTGTATGGCACATAGTTTACAGGTATGTAATATATCACAGTCAGTGTAATAATAACAACACAGAAACATAATAATGCATACAGTACACATGCGCACATGCACACACACACACACACACACACACACACACACACACACACTGTATACATGCATACACACATATATAAACACACACACACACACACACACACACACACTGTATATACAGTGGGAAGCACATGTATTTGATATATATTATTGTTGTTTGTTTTGTCTGTCTGTCGTGTAGGCTATGTGGTGTCACGGGTAGCCTACACTGGCGATTACGCCGCTCTGTCCAACATGCCAACTTTGCCTTTTGGGACAAGTGTTTTTTGTTAATCTATGTTATTTTATTATTTGTTAATTTTTGTTTGGTGTCTGTCTTTGTATGTCTGTCTTTGTATGGGTACGCTGGCGATTACGCCGCTCCGGTTGGCACTGTCTATCTATGTCTTTGTGAAGTGCTTTGGGTTGTACGCTGTGCACGCTAAATGCGCTATATAAATAAAATGACTTGACTTAACTACCCATAGGGTTACATAGGGGGTCAAATACTTCCTTCCCCCTAGCATTTAGGAAGAACATTTATTTATTTACGATACATTCCTCAATCACAAAGACAATTGGTGTACTTGGCGGTTTTATTTTTACTATTTTTTTTAATTA
>NC_085010.1:7266379-7268879 GCF_963854185.1 Sardina pilchardus | reverse complement strand
ACGAGTGGCAGGGGATGTGGAAGTCTTGTGTGGAAAAACTGTTGTCTTTTGTAGAGGTAGGTGTGACTGAAACCAGTGAAGGGCTATGTCTGAGATACCGAGAGCTGACAAATGCAGCACTTAAGCCCAAATATAGTACATATTTACCTGGTGACCATCTTGGTTGGATGATTTCAACTGTGCCAAGTTGCCAACTGTGGATTAAAGTTTGCCATATCGAATTTCAATTTCAATGGGCAAGTACCCAGATGATATCACATTGGATAACATTGCCTGGACATGTTGCTCAGAGAGTTGACTGACTGATATTTAGTAGACACTTTATCCACGGTGACATGGATTCACACCAGTGTGTGACGTTACCACTGCTCCACTGCTCCATTGCTCCCCAGCGCCTGAGAGTTGCACAGTCTATCATCACCTTACCCTGGGCCTAGTGATCCCCAAGCACTCTTTATCCCTGCTGTAAGAGAACTAGTGCAATCGTACACTATTTTGGGACAAATTGCCATAGATATCGTATACAGTAGGTATGCCATAGATATTATAATAATATTTTCTGGGACATTAGATATAGAGGTACTCAGAAAAGAAAAAAGGCCACACTTTGCATATGAACGTGCAATAAAACACAATTGTACGCAAAGTGCAGCCTTTTTTATGAGTTAACATATAAGTTTGGCCAAGCACTCTAAAAAGACACATTAAACTGAGTGAGGCCTGCTCCTACCACACCATTTCTATAGAGGTACTGTACGACTGCACTGTGTAGTCCAGGCCTATTCAACTAGCGGCCCGCGGGCCAGATGTGGCCCGCTTCAAATTTCCTGTGGCCCGCGTGTCTCGTCATGAGAATTAACTCGCTTTGACGGGTGTGCATAGATCATATGATTGGCGAGTAGCGCACTGTCGGCCCGCCCTTATTGGCCAGACTAATTCTTCACAGCACATCACTACACAAACTGACATTTCCAAATGTGTAACTAGTTTTAAATGTTATCATTAAATGTTGATTAAATTACGATTTCTTACCGCCAAAGATTCTAAACCTCGAGCGTGCGCAAATCAAAAAATGTTACAATCATACCCGGTCTCCGTTCCTCCAAGCCCTCGGGAAAGTTAGTGAAGGAGCTGTGGTTTGTAGAGAATTGCCTCTTGACTTTATATTCCTTCTTTACAGCGATGGATTCGTTGCACAATAAACATGAAAGTCTCGTACTTGTTGCAGAGGGTGAAATGAACGATTCTCGTTGTCAATTAGACGTTTCTTTAGACAGAGCCATCTTCACTCAACCCGTGGGAATGTTATTGTTTGTGATTTGCGCAGGCTCGAAGTTTAGAATCTTTGGCGGTAAGAAATCGTGAAATAGATAAACAGAGGCAGAGCTGGCATTACTTTTTCTTTAAATTCAATGCTTGTATATTTGAGAGATTGGCGCTGTAGGCTGTGTGTGTTTGAAACACTTATGAGCCTAATTATCTTGAAGTAGGCTAGTTAAATCAACACTGCAATTTTTCCCACTGATGCATGATATGGCAGCTATCAGACATCAGGTATGAAATACTATGGTTAGCCTGGGTGTTTTCAAATACTTCTATAGTTTGTGTCGCAGCCTATCACCTGTCTGAGAAGATTTTTTTTATGGATATGGATAATAGGCTATGTTCTTAGTTTCTATGCCAGTGTATAAAATTCAATTGAATTGAACTGAATTTTACTCTGATTTTATCAAATATTGTTGGATACAATTATTTTGCGGCGTCTTATTTTATGCGGCCCCTGAAAACCCAGTGATTTTTCCATCCGGCCCTCTTGGTACTGAAGTTGAATAGCCCTGGTGTAGTCTAAGCTCAGGCAAACGTCTCTGCTGTTACAAGACCAGAACAGAGGCACTGAGGAGGAGCTTCCTTCCTTTAGCCATCCATATCCTGAACACACAAATGACTAAATAAGCTGTGCTTACACTTACGATACACTTGCACATGGACTGTAGGCTACACACACTGCACTTTATACTCTCTCTTCCTATTTATTATTAAAATATTCATTGATCTGTCTTTCTTTCTTCCCACTCGCACAGAAAAAGCTGAACACCAAACAAAATGTCTAAGTATGTGACAAATAAACCTCCTTGTCTCCTTGTGCTGTAGGAGCACTATAGAGGGTATTACGGCGGTGTTACATCATAGAAGTGTTAGATGCCACCATGAGGTTGGGCATTATCACCCCTCACCCGCTTCTTTACATCCACCCGTGGGCACCACCGATGCCAACGTTACATATCAGTCCTCCTCATTAGTTTCCTTTATTAGCCTACTGTGCCATGCTCACCCACCCACACGCTGCCATTGTTAAAAACCCACCGTGATGCCATCCCACGATGCCAGCTAATATTAGCAGTGCCGCCTTCCTTGCTAGCCAGCGCGGTGTTGGCGCCCAGGTGTCGAATGCCAATTTCACACGCCATCAGTGCTATTCTCATTTGCCAATAATAGCACC
>NC_085010.1:7256379-7258879 GCF_963854185.1 Sardina pilchardus | reverse complement strand
CACACACACACACACACACACACACGCACACACACACACATTCTGTACAACCACCCCAGAATAGTTCCATCTCTCCTCAGTCGTCATGGCCACATCTCCCCCTCCACCACTGTCCCATGTCCTGAAAAGTGTCTGGAGCTCCCCAGGACCCCCGGGGGACCTCTGGCTGGGGACGGTGCTCCTATTCTGGGCACACTTCCTCCGGCCTGCCCCCTGGCCTGGAGCCTCCTCTCAGCCGGGCCCCACAGGCCCTTTGAGTGGGCCCTTTCATCTCCTCAGAGCCCAGACGTGCTGCTTTTGCCCGCTGGCCCTCGCTCCTAAACGGGGGGGTCGCCGCTTCATCCAGCTGATGTGGGATCCTGCGTGTGCCTGGAGATGTCTGAAAGCAGACTTCAAATGCACTTTCATTTGCACTCGGAATCTCTATTTGCTGCATTAGAGCTCAGCTTTGAGACAGATAGCAGACTCCAGCCATCCAGGCCAGATCTAAGATGCTTGAGACGGATACCAGACACCTGGGCCAAATCTGGCCTGGCTTTGGGCCATTTCCGGTATGGATTCACCAGCTCCATGCCATATCTAAGATGGGGGCCCATAGTGGGGGGGAGCAGAGAGCAGACTGTAAGTATGGGTCATTCACAGAGGGTGAGGCATCTCTCTCTCTCTATCTCTCTCTTGCTCCACGTCTCTCTCTGTCTCAGCCTCTTTCTCTCTTTCTCTCTCCCTCTCTCGATCTCAATCTTTTCATATCTCTCTCTCTCTCTCTCTCTCTCTCTCTCTTCTCTCTCTCTCTCTCTCTGTTCTCCAGACGGAGAGACGGAGACCAGTGCTAAGAATAAGCGTGTTAACATAATCACACATGCAGAGACAGAAATAGCATGAATCTGTCGTCCACAGTAGCTGCCACCTCCCCCATATAACAGAATTCTGCACTCTCTAAAGTAAATATAGACCCAAACACAACCTCCCCCACTCTCTAGTGAACGAGCTCGGAGCAGAACATCGTAGCCATTCCAGACATGCTTTTAATATTCTATTGGCCTTTTGCGCTCGTGTTTTTATTCTATATTAATTACTTGTGGTAACTAGAACATCTAGTTTGATAGAAAATGATTAGATGTCACTGGGATTTGAAAAGGATTACTGTTGATATCATGATCCCAAATCACATTATTCTTTAGGAGAAGCACATAAGGGAGTCTAATGAAGTGCCAGATGAGTCTCCCTGTGAACCGCTGGTTTTTCATAGTCACCATTTTGATCACACTCAAGCTGAGTATTTGCCCTCTGTCTGGAAAAAAAGGATCTTCTCTCTCCCTCTGTCCTTCTCTGTCTTTCTCTCTCTCTCTCTCTCTCACACACACACACACACACACACACACACACTCACATGTCATCATGACTTCAATGGTGAATTATTCAAGTTAGCACAGAGGAATGAGTCCAACACAGCCTCATGATGATGCCATTCTACTTGTAACGTGCCAGTCTAGGGGATAGACACGCAACAAAAGGTGTGAGGTGGAAAACCTCTAAAAAGGCGGACGGACGAAAAATAGCGCTCAATTCAAGGATGCTTATTTACCAAAAAGGTGAATATATAATGAAAAATAAAGACAAGGTTCATTTCAAAATAATTAGCAAAGTACATCAGCAAAGTAGCAACATAGGCCCAAAATAAGGCCTAACGACGAGGCCTACGCCAAGGCCATGCCAGCCTCTCACTTTGGCGGATATGGCAATGATGGCAATAAGCCACTCGAGTCCATAGCTTATACTGATTTTAGAACAACTACGGGGGGTATTAGGGGCTTATTGCTTAATTAACCCTTTAAAGATGTGTTAATAATGCTTAAACGATATTGAGTATGAGGAAATTGTTACCTTTACATTGTGACAGCGTGATCTACAAATGCCATCAGTCCGGGTGCTCTCTGATCAAACGGACACCTCAGTCTTGCGGTCATAGCACCTGGATATACCTCTGCTGCGGTCATAGCACCTGGATATACCTGTGCTGCGGTCTTCATCTGGATACAATGTACAGTACCTCTGCTGCAGGACAGGAACGTGATACGAGTCTCATCACTGGACAGAGTGGCCATTAGGTGCGACTCAATGATCATATGTCTTTTTGAAAGAGGACTTTTATTTGATCTTTTTCACACTCTGTCTCTCTCTCTGAATTTCCCCTTAAGGATTAATAAAGCATCTATCTATCTATCTATCTATCTACATGTATCTATATTAGAGGCGACTCAATATTCATGTCTTTATGAAAAGGGAACTTTTATTTTATTTCCCCCATATCTCCTCATGTGTCTGTAGAAGCTACCGGATCAGATCTCTCTCCTGAGGCCTGGGATCACCGTGACAACCCCGAATAAAGACAGAGCCGGGGTGCAGTTGGCTGAGATGTCTGATGTGGTCTTATCCGTCGCCATGTAAACGGATTCTTCTTCTCTTCTTTTCCGGAATTTTCTTTCTCTTTTTTTCTTTT
>NC_085010.1:7243879-7251379 GCF_963854185.1 Sardina pilchardus | reverse complement strand
GATAGGCCCGCGTGCCACAGTGAACATGGCAGCACCATTTCCATTGAAGTACTGCTGCTCTGAAATGCAAAATGTAAACAGTTTGAATTACCAGCACAACACAGTCAGAGAGAGAGGGAGAGAGAGAGGGGGGGGATAGAGAGATTGAGGGAAAGGGGGACAGAGAAAGAGAGAGAGGGAGGGAAGATCTGCACAGAAATCCCTCAGGCACACTAAAACGTACATTTAAAGAAATGGCCAATATTTCTCTAAACACACACACACACACACACACACACACACACTCACACACACACACGCGCACACACACACACACACACACACACACACACACACACACACACACACACACAAACAAATGCACAACCAAGAATATGTAAACACAAAAGATACACAAAAGCAGGCAGAGAAACACACACACACACACACACACACACAAACACGCATTTGAACATGCTTGATAAGCATTTGTGTGAGGTCTGTGGAGAGTCTATATTTGACTATAGTCATGGGTGCCGTTCTCACTGCTTAGCTGGGGGTCCACACAGAGATGAAACGACCAGACGCAGCTCTCTCATTGGCTCTGATACACAGAGGACTGGGAACCAATAGGGAAGCAGAAACTGTTTATCGCAGAACTGTTGTGTTTTTGGTGTAAAAGTGCTGATTGTGGCTCCTTCTGTTTTATAGCTCTGTTTCAGAAGATTCCCCTCTTCATAATGAAAGGATGGAAGCATTTCTTTTTTTCAGCTTACTCATCTGCTCTTCATCTTTTTCCCTCTCTCATAACGGGTATCACTGTGTGTTTGGCATACGTGTCACTCTTAAAGAGAGAGAGAGAGAGAGAGAGAGAGAGAGAGAGAGAGAGAGAGTGAATTTGTGTGTGTGTGTGTGTGTGTGTATGTGTGTGTGTGTGTGTGTGTGTGTGTGTGTGTGTGTGTGTGTGTGTGTGTGTGTGTGTGTGAGTGTGAGTGTGAGTGTGAGTGTGTGTGTGTGTTTGTGTGTGTGTGTCTATGTGGGTACGTGTGTGCGAGACAGATCTCTCCTGGTGTAATTTAGCTGTCTGCCAGTCGAGAGGTGCAAGTGGCAGAAATGAAAAATGAACCTGAGGATGGCATGATGCCGCGAGAGAGAGAGAGAGAGAGAGAGAGAGAGAGAGAGAGAGAGAGAGAGAGAGAGAGAGAGAGAGAGAGAGAGAGAGAGAGGGAGGGAGAGAGAGAGCGAGGGAGTGCAGTGGAGTGGCGTTCTGTCCCCCGTTGACAGGCTCCTCAGTGTGCTGGTTTTATGATGGCTGTCGTAATACTCAGCATTCAGTCATCGACCCCTGCAACACTCCACTCGCTCTCCCTCTCTCTGCCTCTCCTCACCCCTCTCTCATTCTCGCTCTCCATTTTCATTTTCCCTCACACCTTCTCTACCTCTGTCCTCTCACTCTCTTCCTCTACTCACCCTCTCTCTCATCTCTCTCTCCGTTTTCTCTCACCCCTCTCTGTCCTCTCTCTCTTTTTCTATTCACCTCTCTCTCATACACAGCTCCCACAGTAAAACTCTTTTCTCTCCCTCCCTCTTTACAACCCTTTTTCATCTTTCTCATCCACCCTCTCACCTCCCCCTCTCTCTCATTATCTCTCTCCCCCCTCCTCTCTATCTCTCCCCTCTCTCTCTCCTCCTCCTCTCTCTCTCTCTTCCTCCCCTCCACCCCAAGCGTTTGCTGGTCGTTAATCCAGGCTTTAGTGTTGTCATGACTCCTTATTGACAAATCTCGTAACTTTGATTTAGGGTGACTGACCCCTGACCTCGGTTACCGCGATGACCATTGCCGCCTCTCACTCCATTCTTCCCCTCTCATCCATTCTTCCCACCCCCTTCTTCTTTTCCATTGCTTCATCCCTCCATCATAGTTTATCGTTCAGGCACAGTGACAGCCACCCCAGACGGATTTGGCCACGTCCTCCACACACACACACACACACACACACACACACACAGACACACACACACACACACACACACACACACAAAGAAGGATTTGGCGGCGTCCTGCACAGAGAGACCAAGGTCAAAGCATTCTGTCTTCCCCTCGTTTTTCTTTTCTCAATTCACTTTATTCCACTCCTTCACCATTTTTTCTTCAATCCCTTTCTTCTCATGCCATCCATCCATCAAGTCTGTTTTTTTCAAAAGCTTTAGGACAAAAAATGATGCAGAAACCTAAATCATGCTCATACTCATGCACACACACACACACACACACACACACACACACACATGCACGCACACACGTAGAGAAACACACATTTAAGCGCAGACACACATAAACACACACATGCGCTCTCTCTCTGTCTCTCTCTCTTACATACACTCTCACACACACACAATTTGAGAGAGGACATACACACATGACTGATCAGGACACATCTGTTTAGCAGGGGCACTTTGTTACCGTGGCTACATGCATCCAGGTGTATTCTAGCAATTACACATCTGGACGTGACATAGAACTGACCCTGTCACTCACACACACACACACACACACACACACACACACACACACACAGTAGAATTGACCCTACGCTCCATCATGAGCTAGCCCAGGAGAGTCTTTCTATCTCTCTCTCTGTCCTCTATTCTCTTTATCAGTGTGTGTGTGTGTGTATGTGTAACTATATGCAGCACTATTCTTTATCTCTCTCTCTCTCTCACACACACACACTATACACAGTCAAGAGGAGAGGAATTGACCGTTGACACACACACACACACACACACACACACACACACACACAAACTGAGCAAACTGGCATACTCTCAACATACACTGACACAATTTTGTGACCTTGTATGGATGTCTGAGTGTGTGTATATTCTAGTGTAAGTGTGTGTGTGTGTGTGTGTATTCCAGTGTAGGTGTGTGTGTGTGTGTGTGTGTGTGTGTGTGTGTGTTTGTATACTTTTCCATGCATTAGCGTGAGCAAGCAGTGTGTGCATTGTTAGTGGTGGACAGATGGTCGTGATGACGACCCCATCTCCTCCATCTCATCACTCATGTGGAACGGACGTCACCGCACCATAACACACATCTCACCTGACACACACACTCTCTATTTCTCTCTCTCTCACACACACATACATAAACATACACACACAGATACAGTACACACAAGAAAACACAAAAAAGCATGCATACTGTAAACACAAACACTCACAAAACTACACTCACTTTTTCTCCCTCTCTCTCTCTCTCTCTCACACACACACACACACACACACACAAACAAGCATTGTGAGAGCTTGACTCTCATTAAAAGCTGTACTACAGTAAAAAGTCATTATTTCCATATGAGCCTGAGGCTCACTCCTGAGACCACATGTGTAGAAGGCCTCTCAACACTTCAGTCTACACACCCCGTCTCTCTCTCTCTCTCTCTCTCTCTCTGTGTGTGTGTGTGTGTGTGTGTGTGTGTAGAGGGCCTCTCCAAACTTCCATCTATACACCCGGTCTCTGTGAGATGATTGAGTCCCATTCTAGGTGTACTGGTGCTGTAGCCATTGCCACAGGGTGCCATTAATGTAGCCTGCTAGCTGGCCGCTAGCTTCACACACATCTGTTGAAATGACTTCAGTGGGTAGAGACCTCTGGTGTGGACCACATCACTGCAACACAGCTAACAGAATAACGTGCTGAGCAAACCACACAACTCCTGTGTGTGTGTGGTTATTTATTTGACTTATTTATACCACAAGCTGAAGAATCACATCAGTGAGACCTCTTGTATGTGTGTGTGTGTGTGTGTGTGTGTGTGTGTGTGTGTGTGTGTGTGTGTGTGTGTGTGTGTGTGTGTGTAAGACACCTGGGGGTTTATCAGCACACCTGCCCCTTCATTTGAGATGTATTAAAATGAAAGGCCGCCACTCCTCTGTGGTCGCCATGGAGACGCCTGTTACAGCCCTAGAGACATACAGTATGTGTGATTCTTATTACGTTTTTTTCTTTCCTTTCTTTTCCAGTGTGTGTGTGTGTGTGTGTGTTGTGTGTTTGTGTGTGTGTGACTTCGGGGTATGTATCGACATCATCCAAATAACAATAACATCTCACTATCTGAAGGGCAGCTAATGCAAAATATGTAAAACAAACACACCCTGATGTTGGAATTGTTGCTGTTGTTGTTGATGTTGTTGAAGAATGTGTACATATGACAAACATCAAGTGTGTTTGGATTTCTACATACAGGACTGCGAGTGTGTATGTGTGTGTGTGTGTGTGTGTGTGTGTGTGTGTGTGCGGACAGTATCTGAATGTGCAGTATGTGTGTCCATGGCTGCGCAACTGCAAGCTGTGAGTCAGAGATCCACTGGGCCACTGTGATGATGCACGTGTGCATAGCAACATGTGTGTGTGTGTGTGTGTGTGTGTGTGTGTCATAGCATCATCTTCTATTGAAGTCATAGCAGCAGGTTGTATTGTAGTCATAGCAGCATGTTATATTGTAGTCAAAACAGCATGTTTTTTGTAGTCATAGCAGCACGTTCTATTGTAGTCATAGAAACATGTTGTATTGTAGTCATAGAAACATGTTGTATTGTAGTCATAGCAGCAGGCTCTGTTTGAGTGTGTGGAGTGCATGGAGAGTGTGGTGCACCTGTAGAAGCTGCTCTGTTGGACTCCTCTGGAAGCGAAGAGCTTCCTGGGCCGTCCACTGTTTGACCTCCGGGGTACCCGTGGTCTAGCCTGGTAGTAAATCCGACTGGAATTTTTCACATTAAGGGTCTGGCCACGAATAATGAAAATGGCCCAACTCAAGGGGCGGCACCAAGCATGCGTTTGAAAAATCTCCTTGCAGGCAATTGGATAACATTTACAACCAATGTTTACTCTGACTGATTCTGGACTTCGATGCAATTGTATAACTCCGACCAAAACTGAAAGTTGTAGCGATGCCATCATCAGTTCAGCTCGCCTTCATCCCGCCTACGCCGATTTGATTGGTTAGCGCCAATATTGGTGCAAAACGTAATGTGCATCATTGCTCGAGGCCAGGGTATCTTCAAATCAATTCAAATTGTGCCCTCGTGAGAACTCTGGATTTCCAGGGTACCCATGGTCCGCAACTCAAGCGCTCTGTGGATCGTAAACGATCCTTTTATCAGACTGGATACTGACTCACAGTTATTTAAGCAATAAGCCCCGAGAGGCCGTGGGTTATACTGTATAATCGAACAGCTAAGGGGCGTTGTTAGGCACGACGAGAAGCGGAGTGCCTAAAACCCCCTTAGCTGTTCGATTATACAGTATAACCCACGGACTCGAGTGGCTTATTGCTTTTCTAAAACGGTTAGTACGTCGATCTAGCAAGATTTCATGAAATGAAGGCACAGCAACGACAATGTAACGATGTATCCATAGATAATCTTTCTTCCGCCAAGAAATATATTCCCTCCTTATGAATGGTTGCCATGCAACAACAAGACGTAGCCACTGCTAGTTTTGTGCTAGCGCATTACTGTAGAACGAAATGCGGTCAAGGTGTGAGTTTATCATGATATTTACAACGGCATCGAACGCGATTCAGCCAATCACAATCAAGGACAATCCGTTTTAGAAGGACAGTTTTCTCAGCACTAATAACAAGGTTCCAACTTTTGAGCTCTCAACTTCTCTGCAGGATGATTCATTGCTATTTGAGATCACAGCTGTCAAGGAGGTGTTGTCTGAGAGCGTGATTATAGCCCTGCTGTGCCTCAGAGTGCTGTGTGCTGAGGGAGGGGGAGGAGGAGTGTTTACCGGCGCACACTGGCCACTTGTGCTCTGCTGAAGTCACAGACCACAATCCAATCACACAGGTGGGCGTTGAGTCGCAGGTTGTTTAACGTAATGGGCAGCTTTTTGGAGGCAGAGCTGTAATCAATGAACAGGGAATGACTGTCCATGGCAGGTGTGTTGTGGAGTGTGTGTGTGTGTGTGTGTGTGTGTGTGTGTGTGTGTATATGTGTCATGGTGAGTGTGTGTGTATGTGTGTCATGGTGAGTGTGTGTGTGTGTGTGTGTGTGTGTGTGTGTGTGTGTGTGTGTGTGTGTGTGTGTGTGTGGGATCCCAATGCTGCAGGTGTATCAGGGCAGTGTGAGTGGCCAGTGTCCTCAACTGTCCTTCTCAGCGTGCGCTGTGCGCTGTGATTGGTTGCGGGCAGGAGGGATGTTTATGTCATATTGTTTCTTTTTTTTTTATTTGTGTTGAGTCAACCTCATGATGATACCTCTATGGGAGCTATACAATGGGGAGTCTGTGTGTGTCAGACCCATTCATTCACACACACGCACACACTCACGCAAGCACACACACACACACACACACACACACACACACACACACACACACACACACACACAGAGACAGACACATTTATTTAGCAAACACTTACCCAAAGCTACTTCCAGTACATCAATTATTATCATCCCCACAGCCTCTCAGGATGAGTGTTTTGCTCAAGGGCACAGCGACGACAGTCACAGGTACAGTACAGGTGAGTTGAAGAGTGTTGAGCAGGAACTCAGGTATGGTGCAGGTGAGGTGAAGGGTGCTGTCCAGGAGAACAGGTACAATGCAGGTGTGTTGAAGAGTGTTGTAGAGGAGAACAGGTACAATACAATGCAGGTGAGTTGAAGAGTGCTGTTTACAGGAGAATGGCATGAATGATGCACTCAAGACTCAGCTGGAGCGCTACACAGCGTTGTACACAAGTTATGACCACGTTAAACGGGCCAATACACACGAGCGTCAGTGGACCTGAACTCTGAGCAATGCTTCATGAGCTCTCCAGAGGCCCTGCCCTGTCACATCCTGACACACACACACACACACACACACACACTCACTTACTGTATACACAAACACACTCTCTCACACACACACACACACACACACACACATATATACACACACAAACACACTCACATATACATACACACACAGACACACACACACACACAGACACAAACACACACACACACACACACACCTCATAAAGCCTAGTCCCTAACACATAAAGCCTGTACAGCCCCCCTGTGTGTGTAGCACTTGAGTATTAGTGGTCAGGTGGGGGTCCTCATCACACCCATAACATGGACACAATTAGAACTTTTATGAATGTTTGATGATGTGATTGACCCTTATGGCTAGGGATGTCTCGTGAGCATGTGTGTGTGTGTGTGTGTGTGGGTGTGGGAGTGTGTTAGGAATACAATGAGCCTGTGTGTGTGTGTGTGCATATTCGTGTGAACTGCATGTTTTCAGGCATGTTTGTGTGTAAGTGTGTGTGTGCGCACCTCACTGTTCTTACTGTATATAAAGAGGATTAAGGTGACTTTGCTCTGATGAAATAACTTCTAATTAGTGTGTTTCACCTCTAAACACAGACTGAGGACGCTGCTGCTGTAAAAGCTATCTCACTGGCCTACTACAGTGTGTGTGTGTGTGTGTGTGTGTGTGTGTGTGTGTGTGTGTGT
>NC_085010.1:7186379-7238879 GCF_963854185.1 Sardina pilchardus | reverse complement strand
TTCCTTAATGTGTGGGTGGATACTGTTGGTGTGTGTGTGTGTGTGTGTGTGTGTGAGGGATGAGGTCATTCTATAACTGTTCATGGGAAAACTACATTTGACGAAACTCCAGGCATGTTTGTGGTAGTGTGTGCATGCGTGTGTGTGAGAGAGTGTCTCAAGTGATGAGGTCATTGAAACAAGTCCACACTATTGAGAGAGAGAGTCAGGATACAGTATTCAATTGAATGTTGGTATCTGCTGTAGAACACATATGCTCCAGAAATGCTTGAGTATGCATGTGTGTTGTCCTGTGTGTGTGTGTGTGTGTGTGTGTGTGTGTGTGAAGGGTATGAGTGCATAATGTCTCTCTCTCTCTCTCTCACACACACACACACGCATTTGGTGGGACAGTCGTGACATTTGTGGTCCCTCCATGTGGTTTGAGAGCTCTGATGACAGATGGTGACTGCCTCAATGACGACCTCTCTGAACACACACACACACCCGGCAGTATCCACCCACACATAAAGGAAAACACACACACACACACACACACTCTCTCTCTCTCTCTCACACACACACACACACACACACACACACACACACACACACACACACACACACACACACACACACACACACACACACACACACACACACACACACACACACACACACACACAGGGTAGACGCACCATCACATTTGCAGCATTATTCCCTGGTGAAGTGTGTGTGTGTGTGTGTGTGTGTGTGTGTGCCTAGAAGTATGGTACGTATGAACAGTCCTCACTGGTTAAAGACACACTCAGCCTGTCGCACAAGTAAAAGATGGCAAGTTGTGCTTTCGTCTTACTTCTGTTTATGCACATATCAGCCCACACACACACACACACACACACACACACACACACGTTTTGGGCCAGTTGAGAGGACCACGACACGGGACAGCGGTGTGAGGACCCCCCTTTCCCATGTACATGGTGTAGTACAGTTTTTCCAATTTGCTTAAATACAATTTTGAAAATTCACACACAATTCACAAAACCACCCCCCAAATTGCAAAACACCTCAATCTACCTAGCAAAATGAAGCGCTGCAACCAAAACTACATACAGCATTATCAAAATCAAACTTTTGCACCACATGGCACACACTTCATTAATTCACCAGATTTTTGTCTAACCAACTACACACTGGCTCATAATTTGCCATAATACTAAAATAGTTAAAATTGTAGTTTTAACAGTTCTTTACGTGCACATACATATTTGCAGATACAGATGCATGCTGTTTAAACTTTTTTTCACCAAACAAGTCAGTGCAAAATATGCCAGGCATCCCAACCTGCAAAAAGTCATTTCAGGGAGGTATCCCTCCCACACTGGAAATTGATTGGTTGACTTACCGAAACATGCCAATCAGGATGCTTCATGAGACACACACGCACACTATCACTAACATGAACAGTCTCTCGCTCTGCCTCTCTGTCGTGTGCGCGTTACACAGATGCTGTGCGCGGTTTTGAGCACAGTCTGTGTCGTGTGTGCGTGATCTTGCCCGCTCGCTCTAGATTCCGGGAGATTTTAAGTAATTTGCGGGCATCAGTGAGTCGCTATTAATATGCTGGAGACTCCCGGAACTTCCGGGAGACTTGGGATGTCTGCATATGCACAGCAAGTGTATTGTCTCTGAATAGAAAATTTGACTAATATATTGTGTCACACTGTTACATTCTACAGGCTACAGCTGCACATAGTCAACCTATTAATTTCAGCTTCTATCCAGCCAAGAAATCATTCACTTTGAACTAGGGATGTTAACCGGTGACTGTTTGACCGATGGTTGACCGTATCCACGTTAGCCGACCAAAGTTGTCGCTAGTCGGTTAAAAAAAAAAAAAGAGGCATCTTTAAATTAGGCTAAAGACAGTGGACTAAACGCTACTACAGCTAGCCATCTCATTCCAATAAGATATTTTTTTTGCGTGAAGTTAACAAATTATCCCTCACACTCTGCTTGTAGGCTAGGCTACGTAATAAACCAATAAAAACATTTGGCACGAGGTCACAGCGGTGGCCGGTGCGTCTTTTGCAATCTGGTAGTGCGTTGTTTTATCCATTGGTTTGATCGTGTTCAGTCTAGGCAACTTTCCGCATAAGATGGGCTTAGATTTGGAAAGACATTACATATACATTTCAGGAAGGGTCATCAATGGTAACAGATAAGGTAATGATCATCTTTCGTTATTATTGTTAGCACTTCCTCAAACTAAGCTGCGTCTCTTCGGAGCTGTCATTTTCATAAATGAGCCGCGGCCATTTCAGCTTCAAATGAGCTTCTAACGCTAGACAAACGCCTTTATTTGCAACGCTATCACCTTGTACCCAAACCATTCTCGGAGCAAAGGAACCATTTGTCCTCCACTTTCAAGCTCCTTGGTTTGCAGGACTGTTTGGCGCTGTAGGATTTTAAAAAGTGACGTGAGTGAAAGGGCGGCGCCGGGGCTGTGTGTATGAGCGGGGGACAGAGAGATGAGAGTTGGGAAATTGCGTGGCTGTTATTTCAAATAGCATAATTTATTTTAAACGAATCGGTTAACCGGTTTCAACCGGCTAATGAGCCTCGGTGGTCGGTCAAGAAAATTTGTAGTTTTCGCCATCCCTACTTTGAGCTACTACAGGTAAAGCTGAAATGCCTTTGTCCTATTTGTGTAAATACACCCTGGATGAAGTAAAGTACGTACATCTAGAACACAATTCAGTGATAGTATTGTAGCTTTTGTTCCATTAACCTTGTATGTTCAAACAGTATTGGGTTATAAATGAGCTCTAACTGAAATGTATTGGTCATTCATTCAGTCATTTTAGCTTGGTTTTGTTCAGCACTTTGGTCAACTGTATTGTTGTTTTTTAAAGTGCTCTATAAATAAACGTGACTTGACTTGACTTGATTATTATTACATGTCCTCAAAAGGTAACACAAGCTAGCAGTTCAGTTGCCATGGAGTCCCAAGGCTTTAGGAGGGGACTCCACTGTTTTATTCTCAATGAAGGACTGGACATAGACCTCATCGCTAGAGACCGGGCCCCATCAGTTCGAAAGATAATGAGGGAGGAATTCCAGAACATTCATCATGAATTTGATCCATGGCACGTAACAAAAGGTAATTAATTGAATGCAACACTACATGTTTACTGTGATGGAGAACCTTAAAATTAGACAAACCTACTGTATATTTGCAGTTGTTCATTTTCGTTGTTTGTGTTTGTTCATTGTGTTTGTAAACAGGCATAAAAAAAAAAAAACTGGTAGCGCTCGCTAACAAAAAGGAAATTCTGGATCTGCAGGGCTGGCTCCGATCTATCCTCAATCCTTTTTGGTTCTCATTGTCATCTTGTGGTGGGAGTGCCAAGGTAAGTGTGCACCTTAGTGTATAAACACAACCTGGCAACACTGCAATCTAGTCAGAGGATAATGTAATAGTCTAGTTATAAGTAGTCATGAAATGTAATCTATTCTGCAGGAACTGAAGTGAGGGTGGACCTCAGTCCTCCACCACATACTGTAAGTGGGGAGCATACATGGAGTAGGATGGTGAAAAGTGGGCCTGCCCTCACCCTGCTCGAAGTCCAGATGAGCAAAGGTCAAAGAGATGGCTCCTCATAGAGTCTGAAGCATTCAAGGGTTTACGGACCATTGTCGAAGACAAAAGACTGCTGAAAGACCTTGAGCAGATGACACACTTCAAACATACAGGTATGTAGTTTTGTGAAATGTCTATGCAAAACCACAAGCTTGTAATTTATTACTTTGTAATTATGTAATGACAGGTTAGAACATTTCTATGTTGTCACTCTCAATAATGCCTGATGAAGGGCAGTGTGGCCCGAAACGTCACATGTGGTGAATAAAAGAAATAATCTATTGGAGCCTTAGTGTGCAGACTTTTTTTGTCCTTTTCACTCTCAATAATGCAACACTCTCATTTACAGGTCATTTGGAGGTGTACCACAATGTTATCCTGAAGTATCTGCCAAAAAGATTGCATTTTGGTTACGATACCATGGTAGCCCGAACACAACTTGCCACAGACCAAGGAATGGGTAGCCAAGATGATTTACGAGCCTACAAGTCAGCACTTTACACATCACCTTGTCGAGCTTGTCTTGGAGAGAAGGCAGGAAAGAACAATGCAAGACATGTCCAGCATCCTCCTAACATTGCCACTAAGGAGAGACCGCCGAAAGAGAATGTTATCCGGAAACATCAATCCAGATTCCCTCCCCATAGTGATACATGAGACAATACAGATTATTGTAAATTTGTTCGTAAATACAGTTGGTCTACTTTTACACTTTATCCATTTTATATGAAACCTGTTTAGTTCAACAGGCTGTAATTTTACAAATAAAACTGTAACAATGTTTGAGAATTATTTTTTCATTGAGAAGTTCTGAGGCAGAATGCTAAATTTATATATATATATATATATATATATATATATATATATATATATATATATATATATATATAATAATGATAACTTTTAAAGTCATAAGAGGGAAAATAAAGTGCAAATGATGAGAACACAAGAAAAGACAACAATCAAACAAACTGGCCATATAATAACAAAAAAGAAGTGTACAAAGTTGTGTTGGGAGTGAAGAAGAAGTAAGGTAAGGTCGGTCGGAACAGTGCGTCAACAGGGTCAGAATATGTTTTCAATGTCTCTAGGGGCAAACCCTGCATACTGTCCAGTGGGGGAGGGGAACGCATCTCTAACAGCCCACACAACACAACTTGGTAATGGTCGACAATTTCCACATCCCAGTTGCTGGCCCTTGAGCGCCCATTCCAAGATAACTCGATAGGCCACAAGTCGGTCGCCTGAGGAACAGAAAACATGGGCAGAGCATAGACTGCATCAGTAACTAATAATGACAAGATGGCAAAATGTCCAAGGTCATAGCTACAGCTACACATTAGCGTGGCTACACTATAGGCTACTGTACAGTTGTGCACGTTCCAAATTGAGATCTAATATGAATTTCATTATGATAAATCCATCTAGCTTACCTTTCTGACAATTGGCCATTTGGTCCCTCGGATGTCGGACGTTTTTTCCAATTTATCTTCGGCACCCAGAAGAAAGTCTCCAATGCTGGTCTGTTTATAAGAAGACGCACTTCATTCTCGGTGATGCAGGCCGGCGACACGTCAGTCTCATCGGCCGAGACATCCAGGCTGGCCATACCATCCGTGACGAGAAGGTCCCATTGTTTGCAGCAGATGCTCTCCTCCTCTGTCGGCATCTACCTGCACTTTCGACAGGCACACCACCAAGTACCCGTGACCCTAGAGACAGTTTCAGCTTGGGGCGCCTCCATAGCCCTAGCTTCGGTCTCAATCTCCCTTTGCCGTATTTCCTCTTCCGTATATTCCGGTTCAAAATGGTATCCCAGACCATCGAACTCAAAACCGTGGATGTCCTCAACAATCCACCTTTCGTATTCCATTTTTGAAACAATTTTACTCGTATTACAGTTTTTTCTGAATGCTTAAGCACTAATCGTGATTCTTGTAGCACAATTTCTAAAACTATTAACATAGTTTATGATATAGCAAAACCACTCACTGAATTTGCAAAACTAAAAGCAGCGAGAGGAAGGGGACGTGGTGGTGAAGAAGCGAGAGGGAGAGGGAAGGTGGAGGTGAAGAAGCGAGAGGGAGAGGACGTGGAGGTGAAGAAGCAAGAGGGTTAGAGGAAGAGGACAAGGAGAAGCAAGAAGACGAGGAGGGGGAAGAGGAAGGGTAAGAGGAGTAAGAAATAGAGTAGCTGATGACATCAGAGCTACAATAGTGGACCATGTCATCAATCATGGGATGACCCTGAGGGAAGCTGGCCAAAGGGTTCAGCCTAATTTGAGCCGCTACACTGTAGGAAGCATCGTTAGGACTAGGGATGTCACGAGAACCGATACTTGCGATACCTCTCGATTCTAAAATGAAAAAACACCGGCGATGCCTATTTTTTTGAAGCACCGTAAGCACCGACGCCAGCATCGGTGCTGCGACTCTTCCGGAACTGATGGGGGCAATACAGTGTTTCCCTTATCGACTAGTTTGTGGCCATGCGCCACAGATTCAGCACTGGCCGCCACATATTGCGTTTCGTTACTTTTTTATTTATTTATCTATTTTTTAACGCTATTGAAAAACACGCAACATTTGTTAAGCTGAATTTCCTTTCCCTGCTCTCCCTCTCTGTCACTCACACGTCTGTCTCTCATGCACACAGTTTATGCACACACACACACAGCCTCTCCCCTCCGTGCACACAGCGTCTGTCTCCATGAAAACCAACCAGGTTATTTCTGGAAGCGTGGTCGTACTGATGCACCTGACAATGCCCGGGACCCGGGTGGAAGCATATAGTTCTTCCACAATTTTGTAGACTATGCGTGCAACTTTACCAAACAGTAGAAGTAAACTCGTTCTCCTTGGCCCGCTCTCGTGCGTGCTCAAAGGACACCCGACCACGACATGCACATAATCCAAATAAAACATTCACAATCGTGAACGCAATGACGCACAGAAGACGACTAGCTAAATTGCTATTTAAAATCCGGTTAGCATCATTAGCTGGCTATGGTGCAGTATTTGATTAAAACTCTTGCGTTCAAGTTGACTGACCATCTCAATATCAATGTTTAACTTAAAAGGGCATGTCCCAATGAGAAACAGTAGCTTACCTTGAAACTTAAACACATGTGGGGAAACTGAACAGTCCAACCAGTAGAGTATGATAAGCTTAGCCTGCTACTTTGTTTACAATATTTTGAGGCTTCAACCAGACAGCTGAATTTAAGAGGTGGAGTTGTAATATGAATAGTAGGCTATAATCTGCATAAAGTTTGCTGTTATGAAGATCAGAAATTTCAGTATATAGAATGTATAAATAGTTACAGAATGTGTGTGTGTTTCAAATAAAGACTTTACATCTTGTAAAAAAAATCACATTATATGAAAGCAGAGCGATAAAAAGGCAAAGCAAGTTTTTGGTTTTTATACAATACATTAGAAAAGTGTTTTAATTCATTATGTGTAAGCCTATGTCATATGCTCGCAATTGGATACTGTATTCTGTTATGCTCTGTATGTTATTGAAATTATATTTCAGTATTCTGCAAATATTTCAATACAGAAATTCATTCAGTACATGGGATTTTAGAAAATCCTTTTTTTTTTTAACATAGTATCGACTTTAGCATCGAGAATCGTGTAATTTTACTGGTATTGGCACCGACTACTGATTTTTTGGTATCGTGACACCCCTAGTTAGGACATTTCGAAATGAGAATCGGTAAGTAGTCACTTTGTAGCAGTTCCATACTCTAATGAAAAACACAGTACCATACATGTACCACATATGCAAATATTGAAATTGTTACTTTACAGAATTGCTAGACGTCCAGATGTTGGGGACAGAGGACGAATGTTCACTCTAGAGCAAGAGACCCATATAGTGAATATGGTGATTGCCAATAATGCAATAAGACTGCGCGAAATACAGCAGCACATTATTGATAGTGACACCGTCTTTCAAAACATACACAGTGTGAGCCTCTCTGCAACAAGTTGTATACTTGCGCGTCAAAGAATCAGAATGAAGCAAATTTCCCGAGTTCCTTTCGAGAGAAATACTGAACGTGTAAAGCAACTGCAATATGCCTATGTGCAGGTAAGCTATGGTATCATTGGTTCTGAATTTGGCAGTGCATAGTGTAGTGCTGTGCATGGGCCTGATGTGTTGCATTTGTTTTGTATTGTCCAGAGAGTGATGGAGCTAGAGGCAGATGCCATGGGACATAAGCTGCTTTTTGTGGATGAGGCCGGTTTTAACCTGAATAAAACAAGGAGACGTGGCAGGAACATTATAGGTCACCGTGCCATCATCAAAGTCCCAGGACAACGTGGTGGTAACATAACCATGTGTGCAGCTATAAGCCAAAATGGTGTTGTTCACCATCATGCAACCATAGGCCCATATAACACTGCACTCATTATTGCATTTCTGGACACCTTACATGACGTTCAGAGACCAGAGCATACCCGATATGTCATAATATGGGACAATGTTAGTTTCCATAGGGCTGCTCTGGTCCGCAACTGGATTACAGACCACCCATCCTTTATGGCACTCAACCTCCCTTCCATACTCTCCATTCTTAAATCCCATTGAAGAATTCTTCTCTGCCTGGCACTGGAAAGTCTACGACCGTCATCCCCATCAACAGGTAGCCATTTTACAGGCAATGGAGGAGGCATCTGGATATATTGACCAGCTATCATGGCAGGCCTGGATACGGCATTCAAGAAGATATTTTCCCCGGTGCCTTGGACTGGAGGATATCGCATGTGATGGGGACGAAATTTTGTGGCCGAACCCAGAGAGACGACATGATGTAGGCTGAATGTCTTTGTATTTTTTTCTTTTTTTGAACTATGACAAAAGTATGACCTCAAATTGACATCTGTGCACAGAGAAAGCAAAAGCCAGATGTGTTTTGTATTCATACCATTAGTGTGTAGTTGGCGCATTGTGTGCTTAGTAGATTATGGCTTGTGTTTACTGTTTGATACCAAAACACCATTTTTACAAAGGTGTGAAGAGTTAATCTAACTGTGTTCGCTTTTGCAAGAAAACTACAATGTTTGGACTACAAACAAATCAAAGCAGGCCCCCTTTCCGTTTCCAGTGGCGGAGTAATATCAACGAGCAATGAGTCTTCCTACAGAAACCAATGGGATTTACAAAATGCCTAATATAACACAACAGAAGTTGAATTTCGCTTCGAAACTTGCTATAGAAGATCGTTGAAGACCAGAAACCATTCGGTGAGTTGCACATTTTTTAAAACGAACGTTTAGGGGTGTTATAAGGACAGAATAGACCATGCACAATGCGAGCAATGTTACAGCCATACTGAGAACATTCTAAAGCTGCCAAATTGCAGGAACAGGCTCAATCGTCGAAATATCGGTGTCAAACAGTTGTTTGCATGCTAGGCAATACACAAAACGGGCTTAAAGTGTATAATACCGAAATATTCCTTTAAGCATTTAGGTGTTTGGCTAGGTGGCATAGGTATTGATCAATTAGCTCATGTGTGTTATCTTGGATGGCATTGTTTTGAAACTGCAAACATGTTACTTTATGTCAGATTTTTTTGTCTTAAGCCGAGAACCGTGTTCAACCAAAATAACTTTAGAAAAAGATCAGGAAAATGAAACCAGTACATCGGATGGGGTTGCCGTTAAAGCGTGGCACCAAAAAAAGGGGAGGAGGTAGAATATGGGACATAAAAACGTTTGCATTTATTGTGGGAAGGGATAAGAGTAAGTTGGCACGGCACCTTGAACGAAAGCACTTCAAGGAAATTGAGGTAGCACAGGCTCTTGCTATGCCAAAGGGGTCGAAAGACAAGCACAAAATATTTGATAGCCTGAGGAACGAGGGAAACTACAGTCACAATGTTAAAACACTTAGAAGTGGAACAGGCGAAATTGTAACTGTGAGGCGGCCGAGTGAAACGACAGACTGCAAAGACTATCTTTCATGTAAGCACTGTTTGGGATTTTTTTTTTACATTTTTTTTTTTTTAAAGAGCTTTGGAAACATGTCACTGTTTGCGTCCAAAACAATCGGGAGGAACAGAATCCGAAGAAGAGAAAGAGGGCGCAAGCAGTATCTTCTCGTTGTATCCCAATGACTACTCAAGTCTCAGAAGGATGTAAAAGTATCATTAATGTAGATGATGTGTCGCTGCCTATCAGATCAGACCCCCTTATTTGCAAGTATGGGGATATGATGTTCGAAAAGCACGGCCATGACTGAACAGTTTGGTTATATTAGCCAAAAAATTAGAGAGATAGGGAGGTTTATGCTAGCTGTAAAGGCCCAAGACCCAAGCATAAAGCACCTTGGTAATGTTTGTGTCCCGTCAAAGTTCAAGCTTGCCATGTCAGCAGCCAAAGAAACTGGCAGATTTAATCAATCCAAAAGAGCCTATGATGTTCCTTCCTTGCCACCCAAGATAGGGTTCACCCTAAAGAGGGTGTGTGAAATAATCATAGGAGAGAGCCTCATGAGTGATGATGCTGAGACAGGACAGAAGGCTCAAAAATTCATAAAACTCCTTGATACAGAGTGGAACACATACATCTCAAGGCGTGCAAGAACAAATCTTGAGGAAAATAAATGGTCTTGAGGAAAAAGTCAAATGCTCTCCCATTAACTGAAGATGTAATTACACTTCAAACGTATCTGAAAGATTTGGAAGATGAATCTACAGCAACATTAAAGCAGTGTCACCCAGATTACGTAGCATGGCAGAGCCTGTCAGAGAGTGTTTTAGCGCAGGCCATAATATTCAATCGGAGGCGTCAGGGTGAGGCTGCAAAGCTCTTAGTAGAGACGTTTCAAAAAAGAAACACAGCTGCATTGGATGCTGATGTAATGCAAGGTCTCTCAAAGCTCGAGCAGATTCTAAGTAAGAAATCTACTAGGTTGGAGATTTGTGGCAAAAGAGGTCGGAAAGTCCCAGTCGTTCTCATCGACCGAATGTGCTCATCCGTGGATTTACTAACCGAGACCAGATCATGTGTTGGAGTGCCTTTAGACAATCCATATATTTGCCAACAGAGAGGGAGATGGTTTCATTAGAGGGTCGGATTGCCTGAGAAAATGTGCACATGCCTCTCATGCGAACAAGAACAAGAGATCATGAGTTCATGTTCATGAGAACAAGAACAAATGACAGAGTCCAATGACAATGCTGAGGCCCTTGTCGGACCACAGAGTGAGGGAAGCACTTACACGCTATCTCTAGTCTCTAACTAGGGTTACTTTATGAGGATGAAAGACACCTTGCCTTGTTCTCTAAATATGTTCCTGCATTATTTTCACCTTTTTAAATGCCCACTTGAGGGGAAGAGGAACAGACTAGCTTTTTTTTTTTAACTTAGTTTTTATTAAAGTGCAAATTGTACATTCAAAGTGCATTCACAGTTAATTTCCTTGTTGTTCAGTGGTAGCGGAAAATGTAAACAAAATTACATTTATGTAATAAAACTGTACAACTGAGGCCTACCTACATTGACAGACTTTGCAACGATTTGGAAAATATTTTTGAAAGACTACAGTCCCTCTCACATCTAAAGACAATTCATTGAGTTTCTAGTCACTGTCTAGTCACAGGCCAGTCTCAGATAAGGATTTTGCAAATACTGTGGGTCACTATTATTTACAAGACTGCTACTAGATTCCTTGAAATTATTTCCATCGCGCACGCACGTATATCAACAGGAATTCATATACGATAGCCTACTCATATCAAAGTCATTTTCGCGTTTCTGCAGCATTGTTTCATGTGTGACATCCCTAACAGATATAGAGCTGTTCTGTCACGTAGAATAATTAGACTGATCATTTATAAGAAATTAAATAACAAAGGCTACAGCTGTCGCCTATTTTTCCCCTTCCTGTTTGGTGTTGGAGCGAGGTCACTGTTGGTTTTTAATGTTCACGTCACTATTTGCATGAGCCACGACTGAAAAGACTTCCGATAATATCAATCAATATCATGTATGATAATGTCGTAACGGCAAAACTAGAGAAAGACTGACTCCGACAGACTTAAAACCACTAAGATCGCCACCTTTTTGGAAATGTAGTCGCCGACTGTTTAAACAGACCAAAATCGTACAATGTAAGCCAGCCTTTAGTTGCGAAAACAAGTTGCCACGTTGTGTCAAATTATGAACTTGAAGAAAAATGAAATGGACCAAGTGGCCAAGTTCCTTGGTCATGACATACGAGTGCACAGGGAGTATTACCATCTCTCTGAAAACACAATTCAACTGACCAAAATGAGCAAGCTACTGTTGGCAATTGAACCAGGCATTTCCTCCTATAAGGGGAAATCTCTTGATGAAAATCTTGGATATGGATGGTAAGTATCAACAAAATGTGTCACACCATGCAAGAATTGGATATCAAACGTCATTATTCATAACTGTACGAAAGCCTCACTCGTTGGCACTGCACTATTGGCCCTTTTCACGTGATGTCAGACGAAGCGTTGCTGGGTATCCTCCGGCATGTCCAGCTGCCAAATACTACAGAAGAAGAAGAACTATTGAAGCATGGGCAGAGAATGTCTAATAAGGGGAGAAGGACCACTAGCGAAATACTTCCGCATGGTACTGCAACTAGAGGGCGATCGCGAGCAAGTGATGAATGAATGGGTAGCAATGGAGCTGAACCCCCCAGTACCACATTTCTCGTTATATAATTTTTTCTCCTGAAATTGCATTAATGCATGCGATGCAGGATAACTTGACTTGACAATCAGCTGACCAATACAATTTTCAATATGTGTTGTTATTCCTAAAAACCCTTTCAAAGTTTTCATGTCACGTGACACAAGCGAACCACTTTACGGCCATACACCTAAAAGAAGGTTCAGCTTCACGACGGTCGTAATCGGTCGCGATTGTCGCGAGCATCCATGAGCTAAATGCTAGCATGTTACAGGGAAAACGGCCCATCCTATGAAAAGCAGAAAGGACATGAGTGACTTTTCATTTCATTTCCAGTGGAAAACCTATACTCAGGTAGCTACTACGACAATGTACATTAAGAAATGAAGTTGTCAACTGTGAAAAAAACGAGTTCTAGCCGCTTAGCCCCATAGACCACAATTCATGTATCACTTGCTCGGCAACGCCCCTAGCGGAATTTCAACAGATTGCATGAACAATCCGGTACAATGGAGTTAATAGGAAGTGGACCGGCTCTCCCTAAAGGGGCTCTGGCATGGGTTTCATCAGGTCCCTTTCCACAGGTGTATTAATCAAGCACCATGCAGTCTGCATTGATAATCAAGGTGCTTGATTGTATACACCTGTGGAAAGGGACCTGATGAAACCCATTCATGGGTTTCATCAGGTCCCTTATTAATCAAGCACCATGCAGTCTGCATGTGTAATCAAGGTTCTTGATTTTATACACCTGTGGAAAGGGACCTGATGAAACCCATGAATACTTCTTCTTCTGTAGTATTTGGCGGCTGGACATAGACCTCTGAAGTTCGCCTACAAAAAAGCCACCATCTTTGCCCAAATAAGGAGATCCGGTATCTTGAGATTTTTTCTATGGGAAAATAACATGGGGATTTTCAATTATCGCACCTGTTAAACTCTCGCGGGGATGATGACATTGGAAATGCAGACGTTTTTCACTACACAGTTTTGTCCACTGCTGTCTAGTGGATACTGTGATCTTCGGTAGGTGAAGACGGCACACTTTGATCTTTGCTACCCCAGAGCTAACTTACCATGCAACTTGCCATAGGCAGTTAGCTTCAATTAACTCCCGGATCTCCTTATATGGGCAAAGATGGCAGCTTTGGACCCTTTTTGTAGGCGAACTTCAGAGGTCTATGCCGGAGGATACCCAGCAACGCTTCGTCTGACATCATCGTGAAAAGGGCTAATTCCCATGATTGGCTCCCTGAATACCCTGACTACCAGCAGCTGGGATTGGGTCACCTGTGGCAGGAGCACACCTGTTGCCACTAATCGGTCGGAGGTTAAGTTACCTGGTGGAACAGTGCTCCTGTTTGCACCCAAGTATCACCAAACTGGCATCTCCTGTCGCCTGGGCTCCTGCTGACCACTTGATTATTCTGTGTGCGTCTTCCAAACGTGAGTCTCACCTTCCCTTTTGCTAGTTTGCCACACTGCTAGGTAAGCCTTTTGGAGCTGCTTCCCAGTCAATTGTGGGCCATGTGGCCAGCATGTGGTTGAGGAGGCCGCGAATATAGTTTGCTTCCTGAGCTGCAGTACCGTGCATGTGTACTATACTGTTAGCAATTGTGTAAATGTTTATTTGTATTTCTATGAATGCTATGAATTATGATGATCAATGATTATGATGAATTGTCCTTTATGTTGTGATCCAATTGCTATAGTTGAGTTGACTGGTGTATTGCCACGCCTAATTGTGTTTGAGCAGTGGATTAACTATTTAGATAGGAATTATGATTGTATGGCCTTTGTTGGTTGGTGTGTGCTGATTGTATCCCTATGTTTGTTACAGCACACAAATACCCCCACACACACCTCGATACAGCCAAAGAGAAGAGACAACAACTTGTCCCAGCAACTTCAATAAAATACACCATCCGTGGTGATCTTGGCTGAACCCTGTCTGTGTCCTCCTCCTTCCAACCGAACTCTCCAACCATCTGACCGTGGTTTGCCAGTTCCCTGCCTCTCCAAAGTGTCCCAGTCCCCTATCCTATTGAGAGTAGCCCTGACTCGTTCAATAACCTTGTTTTGTAATATTTCCTTATCTAACTTTTAGACACTGATTGGACTGGACCTGGAGAGCCAATAGACTCAGGAAGTGAAGCAGATGTGGACAGTGGTAGCATACAGTACAACTTTATTCATGAGCCCATGACTTACTGTATGTGTTTTCGTTCTACTACTGCGTATGCTTTTAAGGTCCTGGTGACGGGAGGTGCGGCAGTATGGCTCAAACACACAGGAGACGTGCAAAGATAAACTAATGTTGCATTCTGTTCAGAGGTGGAAAAGTCCAGCTACAGAAAGTAAAAAACATTTATTGGTTCCTGTGCACATAACACAGGTGATCTCATGTATTAGCTGCTCTACCTGGTTGAAAGTTGTGCTGATTAGAATCAGCTGGTGAGTGGTTGGCACAGATATGTTGTAGGACTTTTTACACAAATCTGAATTGAGCATAATCCGATCAGCAGTCTAAACGCAGCCTTACTTGCTGAAGCCTCTGATTCTACCCTCTGATTCTACCCTAGGTATGAAAAGTGTAGGTGACTGTTTTGAGGCAGTGTTTTGAGGCAGTAAACACCACACACCCTGCTGCGGTATCGAAACGATTTGATTGGGCCACCAGAGCAATCCGAGCATTTTATTTCTATTTTATTGATTTATCTCTCTTTGTGAAGTCACATAGAGTGTAGCTATCTGATTCCTGATTGCTAAGCATTTGGCTGATGCCATCTGCAGTTTCACATGCGCGCACACACACACACACACTACACCTTTCTACCCCCACCCACACATAAACAAAATATGTGTGTTATATGTTACACATAGTGTTAATTCTGATGCATGAACTTGAAGAAATATATGTATTTACATTACAGATAAATGTACACTCTCAAAATGAATTTGTTGGAAACAACACACAGTGTTGTCCCTATCTGGACACAGAGATGAATTACAAACAACACAAGTTGTTATTTTCAACACATGTTGTGGAACAGATAACAAAACAATGTTAAAAACACATTCAACACATTCACATTCATTTGAAGAGTGTAAACAGCGTGTTGTTGAATACCCCATGAGTCCAACTATAAGTTAATGCGTCTCTTTATTGAAGCCTTCACCAACTCTCCCGGCAACTCGACCTCACATGACCTCTGACCCTCCCGATGTATTGTGTTCTGTAATACTTTACAGCTTTATTATTCTGCCACTAGGAGGCACTGTAACAATGTATGCTTGTCACATTCTATGTCAGAAGAAGAATGTATGGGTTGGATACTACACACGTTTTGCTACTGCTTGAAGTTATGAGTAAAGCTATTTGCTAAGTCGCTATTTTACGTCTCGCGTTAACATACATCACACCACATCACAAACAATTCCACCTGCAGGCAACACTGGGTACTGCATGTTACGATGAGAGGAAGTTGATTTGCGCTAAAAAAAACAGATAAAACAGAGACTGTTTATAAAACGAGACAAGGCATATGAGGGTCAATTCCGGTTACCCTGTGACATAGTGCCACTCCCATTTAGGAGGCAAACGGGAGGCAAACGGGAGAAATAAACCTTATCTCGGATTATGGCCATTCCCATAGCCCTACATTCAGCAATGCAAGTAACGAACCCATATTCTACAAGGCACACGTCTTTCTAACATTCCCACATTGAAATCGTATTTTCCAGCGTGATAAATACATAGCAAAGTAACTTTGTTCACGACCTGTCCCTCCTGACCTGACCTGGCTCCGCTAATTGCGCAGGCCACCTGTTATCAACGGCACACTGCTTCTGCTGCTTCTACACTGGTCTAAACCGATTACTCGTCACTAATCACGCCCATATAGGAGGCGGAATTGGGGAATGAAGTGGGCACCATTTCATTCCATTGAAAACCCCCTTTATGACCCATCTTCCTTCCTATAAGATCTTTGGATAAAAGCTTAGTAGTGGAGCAGATTAATTGCATATTTCAAGAGAATCGTTCACTTTGGTATAGAAGCATAAAATTTGGCACAGATACTCTCTAAGGGTCACTTTTTGGGAAAAAGGCGCTGGCCACTCAAAAATTCTAAATGGCGGCCATTTTTTCAAGATGGCCGCTATTTCTGTCAAATGCTCACTATGTCGATCGTTCAAACTGTGATGAAGACATAACATTTTGTGAAAATACTCTCTTAAGGATGTTTTATGGAGAACGGTGCTTGTCCCTCAAAAAAATCAAGATGGCCGCCACTATTTTTCAAGATGGCCGCCATTTCTCTTAAATCCTTACATCAATTTATGAAAGGATGATGCTATCATCAAGATTGGTACAAACCTTCTTCAATGAACATTCTCGCGGAAGAAAAGTGTATGCCATTCAAAAATTCAAGATGGCCACCATTTTCAAGATGGCCACCTTTTCTGTCAGAGTTTAATGTGTAAAGGAAGGTTTTGGTTAATAAAGTGAACGTCATCAAAGATAATTAAGGGCGGAGCAAGATACTTCATGAGAAGCCACTTCCTGGAACCCGAATCGCAAGAGGGGGGGTCAAAATCCCCCTTTATGCAGAGCAGAGGCAGCAACTGTTCCATTGAAGTCTATGGACATAGATCAGAATTTCAACTATATGCTAAAATCTCCATTCTCTAGAGTTAGGAATGTGAATTTTGGGCACGGTTTCATGACCCTCAACCCCTTCTGACCACTTCAGGTACATTTTTAGCATTTTTGAGCATTCCCGTCTGGAGAAAATCGACTTTATATCAGGTGTGCCCCTCTTGTTTATTCTGCTTGTTGGCCGGTTGCTACGTACGCTCTACCTTGACAACACATTAGCCAGCCAGCTGAACCAAATCCTGATTTGTGCTAACGACGATCAGATGGCGCTGGGGTAACGAGAGCAGCGACATATTTGCTTTATTCCATTGATGTTTTTATTCAATTCCTTGAAAGTGTATGCTTTGTGCTTCCATATTAGAACTAATAAATGTAGAAGGCTTGAAAGAGCAGCAAGATTATTTTTGAACATCATCAAGCAACTGATAGCAATTGCATTGATAATCGAGTGCTTGATTTTGTACACCTGTGGAAAGGGACCTGATGAAACCCATGAATACGTCTGACACGCAATGACGCGCCTCTTTATGCAGAGGAAGTGATCCCCGTTTTGCGCCCATAGACATGAACTACGACGACGTATCTTGCTACGCCTTAAGGATCTTTGACGTCATTACACAACCAGGGCACACTGGTGACTTCAGTGCCGTGGAACTCAACGTGGGGTTCAACATTTAATTTAAAACAATTTGTTGATGTCCCCACACACACCAGGGAACACACCTTGGACCTGGTCATTACAAACTCTCACCAACCTGCAGGTGTATGATCTAGGTGTGTTTGATCACAAGGCCATTTCTATGGATCTGCAATCCCCATCCAGCCTCTCCAAGCCTAAGCAGAATATATGTTTCAGAAACCTAACAAACATAAACCCAGAACTCTTGGCAGCAGACATTCAACATCAGCCATCTGAGCAGCCTCCTGGACCTCCATGCCCCTGTTAAAATCAGAATAGTCATCTTCACCTGCCCAGCTCCATGGTTCACAAATGAGCTTTGTAAAATGAAGGCAGCAGGACGGGTCCTTGAGCGGCATTTCAAAGCCTCTGGCCTCATTGTCCACAAACTACCGGGAGCAACAACTCAAATATTTATAGTCCCTCGAAGATGTATGATCACAGTTTTACTCTGATGGCATCAGAAACAGTCCAGGAAATTCCAAGCAGCTTTACTCCACTGTCAATCACCTTCTGACCCCCCCCCCCAACACACACACACACACACACACACACACACACACACACACACACACACACACACAAACACACACACTTACTGCCATTACAGAAGAGCAGTAAAATAAATTCATGGGTTTTTAAAAAAATTGCACATATTCACTCTGCCCTTTCTGGGTCCTCCCACCCTAACTGTTCCTCCTACATCTCCCAACCCCTAAACTGCTTTCCTGAGGTTTCATCTGAAGAGGTGCAGAACATCATCAGGAAGATGAAATCCTCCACCTGTCCCCTGGACCCTCTCCCAAACTCCCTGGTGAAAACCCATATCACTGTCCTTACCCACCTGACCACCGCTATTCCCTCCAAACTGGTCACATTCCTCCTGCCTTAAAAATGTGCCATAATCAGACCATTGCTCAACAAACCCACTCTTGATCCAGAAGACCTGTCCAAGTACTGGCCCACCTCCAATCTTCCCTTCATATCGAAAGTGCTTGAGAAAGCAGTTGCCACCCACCTTCAAGACCACCAACTCTTTTAATTTCAGTCCGGTTTCTGCTCTGCCCACAGCACAGACTGCCCTCATCAGAATCAAAAATGACCTCCTCATCTCATCTGATGGTGGCTCTCCCTTCCTTCTCATCCTCCTGGACCTTTCTGTTGCATTTGATGCTTTTGGCCATGACATCGTTTTTCCACCGTACGACTGGACTCAATGACACTGCTCTCAGTTGGTTCAAAACATACCTCACAAACCGGACAGAATACATCTCCCTGGGTCACTCCAGGTCAAATCCACACACAGTCACCTGTGGCGTCCCCCAGGGTTTAGCCCTTGGCCCCATTCTCTTCATCCTCTATTTCACCCTTGGCCAAATCATCAGTCAGCAAAAAAATCATTCTGCTGCTATGCTGATGAGACACAGCTCTATGTAAATGCCACAGCTGCAACCCCATCCTCACAGTAATCCCCATCAAAACAACTCATCTCCTGTCTGGAGGAGATAAAGGTATAGATGGAGCACACCTTCCTCCAACTAAACAGCCATCCTGGTTGCCACCCCTCAGCAAACCAAATCATCATCCATAACCAGCACCACCTTTTCTGGCTCAAACATCCCCCTCTCATCAACAGTCACAACTCTTTGTGTGAAAAAGGACTCCCAGCTCACCTTTGAAGCCCATATAAATCATCTCTGCAAGACCTTCTACCACCTCTGTAACATTTCCAAACTCCACCCCATTCTCTTTCAGATGCCAAAAAGCTGTCTCATGCCTTTGTCTCCTCCAGATTGGACTACTGTAACATACTTCTCATTAGGATCCCTAGCAAGAGTCTGCAGAGACTTACATCCAAAATTACAGAGAGTACATCCAAATCTCACCCCAAAAATCAACCCACAAAACACAACACACTCCCTCCTTTCCACTCACTCACACCTCCTCATACCCAGAACCAGACTCAGGACCATGGGAGATTGGGCCTTCTGTGCTCCTGCCCGACATCTGTGGAATGCTCTCCCTGACACCTTCAGGGCATCACAATCCACTGTTTCAAAAAAGGTCTAAAGACATTTCCTTTTTCTAACAGTGGTCCCTCCTCTCTGTGGACTGCACCTTGTCATGGTGGAGAGGCTTGTGCACTCTAATGAACCTGAGAGCTATGCCGGCATGGATTTTATATCCCTGGCAAGTTTAACTAAGCCGGATAGGTCAAAGGAGAGGAGGCAGACAAAGCAGACATTATGGCTATTTGACAGAAATGGTGGCCATCTTGAAAATGGTTGTCATCCTGAATTCTTGAGTGGCACATACCTTTTCCCCCAAAAAGTGTTCTTTGATGAGTATTTCTGCCTTGTATCACCATATGAAAAATTGAAATAATTAATATTGTACCCGAACGGTGGCCATCTTTAAAAATGGCAGCCATCTTGAATTTGGGACAAGCATATTTTTCCATCCATTATCATGTCCTTTAGAGAGTATTTACATCAAATGTTATGCTTGGATCACTGATGAATGATTTAAAATAACCATTGAAAAGCAATGGCGGATTTAAGAGAAATGGCGGCCATCTTGAAAAATGGTGGTGGCCATCTTGATTTTTTTTTTAGACATGCACCATTCTCCGAAAAACATTCTTAAGAGACTATTTTCACAAAATGTTATGCCTTCATCACAGTTTGAACGATCAACATAATGAGCATTTGACAGAAATAGCGGCCATCTTGAAAAATGGCCGCCATATTGAATTTTTGAGTGGCCAGCGCCTTTTTCCAGAATAATGGCCCTTAGAGAGTATCTGTGCCAAATTTCATGCTTCTATACCAAAGTGAACGATTTTTTCACTAATCTGCTGTACTATAGTGAATTCTGCACACACTGGCACGGTGTACATCTCCTGTGGACAGACCAAGGGGTGGAGTCATACAGTGTGTCAAACACCTTATCTTTATCACATACACACACATACGCACGCACGCATGCAAGCACACACACACACACACACACACACGCATGCAAGCACACACACACACACACACACACTCTCTGTCTCTCTTCCCTTCTCTCACCTCCCAACACACTCACACAATCAACCATTTTTCATTTTCTACAACATTATCCTTGAAAAGGCCTTCAAAGCAGTCCTTCTGATTGCATTTATTTTTATCTCCGTCATTTCTGCTTGCACGCACACACACACAAACGCATGTGCACATACACACACTTCTCTGATCCCTGATTTGTAATTCCCTCTCTCCACTGATCATGCAGCAGAGGAAATATTTCATTGCACGCACACACACACACACACACACAGAAACTAATGCAAATCTATACCTCAGTCACGATGTCAAGGCTAATCATAGTAACTCTGTGTAGCGCAGGTATAAATATCCAGTCATTACCTCCTGTATAGCGTCCACACAGCACTTCAGAGCACACACACACACCTGCAGTATAGCGTCCACACGGTACTTCAGAGCACAGGTAATATGTGCTCATTACTAGCTAGCTAAACTGCTTCATTGTCACGACGCCTCGACACCTCGTCAGCCTCATATCTCCCACCAGGCGCAGGGAGCCCTGTGATTTGGCTCTCATCTGAATACAATAAAGCTGCAGGAATACAGTAAAGGGCCGTAATATAACACTGAACGAGCCATAAATAGTCACGTTACACCAAGCCCGCAATTGAAGCTCTCTATTTTGTTGAGGGTATTAATAGACATATTTAGAATATAATAATTGGTCTAATGTTTTTGGTTGTATGCTCCACTTTCACGTCTGTTGTAGCCAGTTCCAATGACTAGTGGAGGCTAGTTGTTGTAGCAGTCGCTACGCTAACAGAGTGCTTTGATTAGGTGCCTGGGTGTTGGCTTCCTGTTAGTCTGCACTTGGAATGAAGTCTCCCCTCGACCGTTCAATAGCAGCAGGTGGATGTGTGCATCAGAAAGGTGTTGCCCACGGCAACAGAATGTTCTATGGAGTCTGTATGCTGCTGTTCCATGGAGGTAGAGATGTTTGTGGGGCTGCTAGTCGGGCTAATATAAGAGCCATGCTTGTCTCCACACTAGTAACCATCACTGGGACTATTTATAGCTGCCATGAGTACTGGATGAACACACACACACACACACACACACACACACACACACACACACACAAGCACAGACTGAGGTAAGAAATTTCCCCAGGGCACAAGTCCCTGGACACACAATTTCAATACATACCAAACACACACACACACACACACACACACACACACACAAACACACACACACATGAATACGCATTTACATACATTACAGTGCATGCATGCTTGGACACACATAATACACACATTTCTCTCTCACTATCTCTCTCTCTCTCACACATACCCACACACACACACACACACACACACACATGCTTAATACATGCACATGTCTGACAGGCCCAGAGGCAGACAGTTTTCAGTCTACAGGAATACATTAGCTATACATTAAGCGCACATTACTGTAATGGACTGCATCTTGGTTGGCGGCTTTATCTCATACAATTTTTATTTCAAATTCTGAAAATGGAACAGTTAAATAAGATTCAGACGATCAACAACTTCAAAGCATTCAGAACAACAAGAAACTGAGATACACACATGCACACAGACACAATCACAAACACACACGCATACACGCTCACACACACACACACACACAGTTTTTTTTTTTTTTAAAGATTATTTTTTTGGGCTTTTTATGCCTTTATTTGGACAGGACAGTAGAGAGAACGACAGGAAGTGAGTGGGAGAGAGAGTCTGGGTGGGATCTGGAAAGGACCACGGGGCGGGAATCGAACCCGGGTCGCCAGCGTACGGTGCAGATGCCCCAGCCAGTTGCGCCAATGCCGGGGCACACACACACAGTTGTATCATATTCTGCACCTGACTGCAGATGGAATAGTGTACAGGTCACACAGCAATACCCATTTCCATTTCCTCTCCTTTATCTATCTTCATCTTCCTCTCTTTCCTCTTCACTATCTGCCTTCATCCTCCTCCTCTCTTTCCTCGCCTTTATCTGTCTTCATCCTCCTCTCTTTCCTCTCCTCTATTTTTATTCATCCTCCTCTCTTTTTTTCTCTTTTTGTCTTGTATCTGCCTTTCCTGACCGATCCCTAGCCTACCTCCACTTTCACTGATCTCTCCTTCAACATGTTCCTCTCCTACCTCCTCCCCTGTCTTCTCTCTCTCTCTATTTACCTTTCCTTGCCAATCCCTCTTTCAACCTGTTTCTATCATCTCCCCCCTCTCCTGCTCTCCTCCCCACACACACACACACACACACACACACACACACACACACACACACACACACACACACACACACACACACACACACAAACACACACACACACACACAGCCCAATCTGGGCTGCTAGTGTCTGGAGGAAATATAAATCTAGATGGGGAATTCTCCAGGAGGATGAAGAGGGGATTTGTAAACCCCATGGAGAAATGCAGTGCCTTCTTTATCGTCCACTGAGCACTTCACAAGACAGATCAGTGTGTGTGTGTGTGTATTTGTGTGTAGGCATGAGTGGAGTGTGTATGTGTCTATATGAAGATACTTGTTTGTGTTGTTTGTTTGTTGTGGTTTGTTGTTTTGTTCCATGTAACTCGAACTTATCTTCTAATCAATATATGATTGCTTCTAAAATCTCATTGGTGTATTTTTAACTTGTGTATTTTTGTCTGTTCATCGACAAGCAGGCCTATTGTTCTTTTATTGAATTTTAAGACCGCATTTGCATGTTTATGTACTTACGTCCGTGTAATAGTGTTCTCTCTCTCTCTCTCTGTCTGGGTTTGTGTGTGTGTGTGTGTGTGGGTGGGTGGGTGTGTGTATGTGTGAGAGAGAGCAAGAAAAGAAGAGTGATTGTGTAATTCCCTCTGTTGTGTTTTGTGCAGATGTGTGTGTGTGTGTGTGTGTGTGTACGTACATATGTGTGTGTGTGTGTGTGTGTGTGTGTGTACGTACATATGTGTGTGTATGTATGTATGTGTGTGTGTGTGTGTGTGTGTGTGTGTGTGTGTACGTACGTATGTGTGTGAATGTGTGTGTGTGTGTGTGTGTGTGTGTGTGTGTGTGTGTGTGTGTTTGTGTGTGTGTGCGTGTGCACACCTGTGCTTTATATTAGCAGTGTTGACTCCAGGGGGTGTGAATTTGTCACCCACCTGTTCCAACTCTCGTGAATGTTGCATGAGGCTCCACCACCACTCCCCCTGCGCGCACACACACACCCTGGCGTCCTGCAGACACACACACACAAACACACACTGACACACACACACCACTCCCATTGCAGTCCTGCAGAAACAAACAGCAGCACAACCAGTCAAGAGATGGAGAACCTTCCCAATGCTTATGGATGTCCATGGACTGGCAAAACCTGCATGCAATCAATCTCTATAACACACACACACACACACACACACTGTATACTTGTTTTATTTCTTCTCTACTGTGGAGTGAAGGCGTAATTTCAATATAAATGAGCCTGCAGAGAAATACACACACACACATAGACACGCCCACATCTACACCCCTCCCCCCGCCACACACACACACACACACATACTTCCAAACTCACCTTAAGTCGCCCTCAAGGCATACTGTATATATTAGCAAGTAGCAGCAGTGGGCTTTCTGCAGTGCGCTTCCGCTAAGCTCTCTGAGCTTGCTGTTCCACAGCGGCAATGGCCGACAATGAAGGATATACTTCACACACGCACACACACACACACAATTAAGGATATACTTTCAGAAGTAGTAGACAAAGAATGACGGAACATCAAAGAACTGAGAGGGATAATAGAGACCAGGAGAGGTAGAGAGCGAGAGAGAGAGAGAAGAACAGATATAGGTGGGAGATGAAGAGGAATAGTGAATTGATATGCGCTCTTTAAACTCCTCTTTACAACTCTGTCAGCCATGGTGCTCGTGACGTGAAAGCCTTTACTAGATAAGACTCCAGTTGCTTGATGTGACGTGACGTGACGTGAGTGACATTACACAGGCACCCCCATTCAGATATCTGTGAGTGTAAGTGTGTGTGTGTGCGTGCGTGTGTGTATGTGTGTGTGTATCCGCAACTCAGCCCGCCTGGGACGGAAACAATCTCCACTCCCCCAGCCGGGACCGCCGTGTGTCAGCAGACGGTCTATCCAAGAGGGTTAGCGAGAACCGCATAGAACCACAAAAGATGAGCATGAAGAGAACGGGAGAGAGAGAGAAGAGAGAGAGAGAGAGAAGAAAGAGAGAGAGAGAAAGACAGTGTGTGGATTAAAAATCGCAGAGCAAAATCCATTTTCAAAAGGAGCGGGGTGCTCAGAGAGGTATATTTAGCGGAATGGAAGTATTAAGGAAGATGAAGATTATGACGGGCAGATGAAGACAGAGGAACGGACGCGGATCAGAGCAAGATGAAGAGGAGGAGGAGGAGGAAGACGCGCCGTTTAAGGCGAGCTACTGGGGATAATGGGACGACTCATTTCCATGACGACTCATTTCCATGTGGACTTTGAACAGAGACTTTCTTCCAAAGTACCAAAGTGACTTAATGTACTGAACAGATATGCCTGAGTCCCTGTGTAAACTCCTTGGGTATGGCTATGGTGTTAAACTGGATAGTGAACTAGCCTTAACTGAAAGTGTGTAAGTGTGTAAGTGTGTGTGTGTCTGTCTGTCTGTGTGGTGTCTGTGTGTGTGTGTGTGTGTGTGTGTGTGTGTGTGTGTGTGTGTGTGTGTGTGTGTGTGTGTGTGTAATGCTATGGCACTAAACTAGATAGCATCATTGCATTGCCAGCAGCAGAGCCTTGGTTGATTCCCTGCCAACCAAGATTCTTTGAGGACATCCCTGTGTGTGTGTGTGTGTGTGTGTGTGTGTGTGTGTGTGTGTGTGTGTGTGTGTGTGTGTGTGTGTGTGTGTGTGTGTGTGTGTGTGTAATGCTTTGAGGATGCCCTGGGTCTTGTTAACTACCTCCTCCCACTTCAGCAACCACCACATGCACTGGGTGCCAATAACAAGTCTGTGACTTTAAAAACATGTGTGGAGGTCACCGCAAATTGGATTACTGTACAACACGCACGCGCACACACACACACACACACACACACACACACACATACACACACACACACACACACACACACACACACACAGCAGAAGGTTGGTGTAAGTTACCAATTAATCACTCAAACAAAGCCGGGATTACCAACTATATGCTATGAGATCAAGTGTGCATCTACAATAAACAGATATAGCCGCAAATCCACACACACACACACACACACACACACACACACACACACACACTCCACAGCATTTGTGTGGTGTTTGGCTTTTCACCAGATTGTGTTGAGAAATGTGAGACCAGGACCTTTCACTCTGACTGACAAATAACAGACAGTGTGCTTCTTTTATCTGCTCTGTGTGTGTGTGTGTGTGTGTGTGTGTGTGTGTGTGTGTGTGATACCATAGAAAAGCAGTAGAAACTGGCCTCAGCAGCTTCAGTCCTTTTCATCATCTAAAACCAAACATTTTTCATGTAAATTATATTGACTGTTATCCATACACACACACACACACACACACACACACACACACACACACAGAGAGCTCAAGAGGAGGCCTTTGATGAATGGTCCAGTGGTGATATTGAGTCGTTCTCATGAGAGAGAGAGAGAGAGATGCTTTCTTGGAGACATCTTCATTGAGTGGTAGAGGGAAGTGGGAGTGAAGGCTTTGAGGTTTGTCATTGAGGGCAAACTACACAAACTACAACTACATTCATTATATAGTGGAATGTGAATGTATCCTTCCATTGCATACTGAAGGCCTTCCTGCTGGCTACTCGACGATTAAGCGTTATCGCACGAGTGGGAGTGGTGTTGTTGGCCAATATCGCCACGGCTGTGGTTCGCCGTAGGCACGAAGCCGAAGGCAAATTTCGAGGGCTGAGAACCAAAGGGGCGTAAGTGACATTTTGGTCACGCTGGATAGTACGTTCTTTCCAGTAGCGTCTTAAGCCTACCTTACACTGACAAGATTTGGGAAAGATTCTTGAAAGATTGTAGTCTTTTAACTAATGCCCCTCATTCAGACTTTACTCAAAAGACTACAGTCTTTCAAGAATCTTTCCCAAATCTTGTCAGTGTAAGGTAGGCTTTAGTTAGCGTGCTCCTCAGTATGCCTCCCTACCAACATTTGGACAGCACTAACTAGTTGGCGTCACCTGGGGGTGTGTTGACGATTTGCATGACGTGTGGAGCTTGACCTGCGCTGCACAATGGATTATGGGATATCTGAGGGCAAAAAAGATGCATCGGTGCACGCTTGGAAATCACGGCAAACAAAGTACCCAACTAGTGAGAGCACTTGACTTTCGGACAGTCTATTCTGACGTAACTTCCGGAAAATGCACACTGCCCAGCGTGTGTACTGATGTTTCAGACACAGCCTATATCACCTGAAAGCTCTTGATGAGCTCTCTTAGCTGACAAAATTATAGAAGTAAAATATTTAGAAATACATAGTTCTTGAACAAAAACCACTGCGCACTATCATCACGGTGTCGTTTAGGGCATACATGGCTGATAGAGACTACTACTGCCACAATGGCCGTTTAAAAGTCACAACAAGGGCCTTAAAGTGATCATCACTTCCGGATTGATGGCAAGTTAAGTGATTTCAATCACGATTTTGCTAATTGGTGACCCCATTGATCAGTTACGACCATAATCACTGACTGTAACTGGTCGTGAGATAATTAGCGATGTCCCAACAACTACAGACTGCTTCAGAGACCAAGATTAAAAACCCAGTTGACCACCATTCTAGAGTGCTTTTATGCATCAGTATCATTTGATTGTTTTCAGGCTATGCATATATGAACATGTAGTTTGTATGACCCATATTGTCATTTGCAGAAAGAAAAAACAGTAATTCTAAATTTATGAATTCTAGAAAAAGGCTGACTCCGATGGAGTCAAAATCGCTAAGATTGGCACCTTACACTAAACGATTTAGTTGACGGGAGCACGCCGCGATTCCAGTACAACTCCCATGATTTCCTCCCGATTTTGGAAATTTAGTTGCCGACTGTTAAAACAGAACAAAATCGTACAATGTAAGCCAGCCTTAAATCGTTTAGTGTAAGGTGCCAATCTTAGCGGTTTTAAGTCCGTCGGAGTCAGTCTTTTTCTACTTTTGCCTTTATGACAATATGTTTGATACTATCAGAAGTCTTTTCAGTCGTGGCTCATGCAAATAGTGACGTGAACATTAAAAAACAATAGTGACCTCGCTCCAACACGAAACAGGAAAGGGCAAAATAGGCGACAGCTGTAGCTTATATGATTATTTGTTATTTCATTTCTTCTAAATGATTAGTCTAATTATTCTACGTGACAGAACAGCTCTATATCTGTTAAGGATGTCACACATGAAACAATGCTGCAGAAACGCGAAAAAATTACTTTGATTTGAGTAGGCTATCATATGAGTTCCTGTTGATGATGACGTGTAGCCTAGTGCAGTGGTTCTCAACCTTTTGTCAGTCGCGGCACCCTTTACATGAATGAAAAATGTCAAGGCACCCCAAACTTTCTTTCTTTCTTTCTTTTTTTTATATAGATTAACATTCGAATACACACTGTCTCAGAAGACCAACAAATGCATAACACATGTACATATGCATAACACAGGCATAACAAATACATACTAAAACGCCCCCCCCCCCCCCACACACACACACACACAGGAGTGTGACTTACACTCAGTGAGAGACTTGGGCCTGCGAGGAAGAACACAACCGCTCTATTCTTGCAGGAATGGATGAGAGACACACTCGTAGCTCCTCGTCCACAGCTCTCAGGCGCTCTCTGTACTTGTTCTTGATGCAAGTTAAGGTCGAAAAGCTCAGTTCACACAAGTATGTCGTGGCAAAGGGTAACAGTATGTCAACGGCGCTAATTGACAATGTCGGATATTCCTTTTCCAAAGATATCCAAAATGTATCCAATGCCATATCTTGAAATTGCATCCGTAATGTACGATCTTCTCTCATTTCTGCCAGCTGCTCCTGTGCCTGCATTGGCAGGTCTGCTGCGCTCTCAAGAGCGCACGAATTCCAAGGGTCACGGACCCAGTCAAAACCAGCAAAGGTCTCCGCTGGAAAATACGTATTACATCTCTCGTCAAGGGTTTGCAGATGCTGAGATATAAGGCCGGAATTTTTTTTGCTGTTTGAATGTTCATTGTACAGAGGAAACATCGCAACGTTTCCCTGTTTCACACAAGAGCGCCAGAGAGTGAGTTTTGACTTGAAGCCACGCAATTTGTCTGAGGAGCTCAGAAGATTTTCCTCTTTACCTTGCATTTTAGAATTAAGTTCATTGAGGTGCTTAAAGATATCAGCCAGGTATGCGAGTTTAGCGCACCATTGTGCATCTGCAATTAACTCTGCACATGCAGAATTCTCTCTTGATAGGAACACTCGGAGTTCTTCTCTTAACTCGTACAGCCTGTCCAAAACCTTTCCGCGTGAAAGCCAGCGGACAGCCGTGTGCAACAACAAGCTCTGATGCTCGGCTCCCATTTCGTCACATAGGATGGAAAAAAGACGGGACTTCAACGGCCGTGCCTTTATGAAATTAACTATGCCCACTGCCCCGTCCAGTACATCGGCAAGTTCTTTTGGCAAGGTCTTTGCAACTAGTGCCTCTCTGTGAAGGAAACAATGCGTGGTGCGAACATGTTGGTTTTGCGCTCTGATCCTGCTGATGAAACCTTTGGCACTGCCGGTCATCGCAGCAGCGCCATCGGTGCAAACGCTGATACAGTTTCTCCAACTTAAACCTCCCTGTTCAAGGTACTCTGTTGTTACACGGTATATTTCCTCTCCCGTTGTGTTGTGCGGCAAACACTTGCAAAATAAAAAATTATCACTATAGCTGCTTGTGGCCCTAAATTTTTTTTAACAATAGCCGTACAGGCTGGCACTATCACTGATTCGGCAATCGTGTGAGGCTTTTTAGCCTTGGCTATTATTTCGGCTACCAGGTAGCTAGCCTCCAGTGCATTTTTTGAGATGTTAGCACTCTTGAACATCACCTGCTCCTGTCGGCTGTGTTGACTTTTCAAACGAACAAAATAGTCCCTGCTGGTTGGCATGTGATGGGTGATTGGTCGTCAGGTGTCTTTTCAACTTGCTGGGTACCATGGCCTGGTTGGACAATGTCATACCACATAGCAGGCACAGCGGTAGAGGGCATGACGAGTCGCCGGTGAAGATGAACCCGAAATTGAGGTAACTGTCATCGTACTGTCTTTTCTTGTCTTTGGTCTTGCTGAAGGTCTCCTTCACTGAATGGCCACTCGAGGATGATGATGTTGAGGGCTCAGATTCAGATGGATCAGTCTCTGGAGCTTTTCTTTTCAAAAATCTATACATTGCTAAAATAACCGCGACACACACAACGGGCAACTCTATGACTTTAAACTCCTTTGATATCGCGCGCTGTAAACAAAAGTAACCAATTTGTAGACGTCATAGGCTGCGTCCCGAACACTGATTGCAGCTTCGGCGTTAGAAAATGAATTTTAACTATTTTTCTGATGTGTGGCCTCAATTTACTTAACTGCGTGTTAAAGCTAGAAGAAAGTTTTCAAAATTATGTATTAATTTATTTCGATTTCATGTTATTAGCCAATGTCAGCCATATGTTTCTGCGGCACCCCTGAGGAGGCCACACGGCACCCCAGGGTGCCGCGGCACCCCGGTTGAGAAACACTGGCCTAGTGCACGAGGGAAATAATTTGAAAGAATTTAGTAGCAGTCTTGTAAATAGTGACCCACAGTCTTTGCAAAATCCTAATCTGAGACTGGCCTGTGACTAGACTATGACTAGAAACTCAATGAATTGTCTTTAGGCTTAGTTCACACTGGCAGTCGAAATCCGATTTTTTGCTTATCTGGATTGTATCTAGCTTGAATTTTGGGTAGTCTGAACAGCACAAAACCGCATGAAATGTGATTTTTCCAATGCTGATTCGCACCACATACGGAGGTGGTTTCAATATCACTTACTATCGGATATGACTCAATCTGAACAGTCGAACCACTTGAATAGGATTTCAAAGTGCCCCTTTCGTCATTTGCACTGCGACAAACAAATACAACGTAATTCTGAGCGACGGAAGTGATTGATTGATTGATTCAGCGCGTTCGCCAGGGCTACCAGCAAAACAAAAACCAACGCCAGACTCAATTCATCATTTTATGGTGAAACATGGAAAACTGTAATGTTAAGGGTTACGAGGTATTTGCGCCGCAGCTACGCATAATAAGTTGGAAAATATAAAAAAAAAAATCCACTTTCATCCATGACGACTTGGTTGTGTACAACTCTACCTAATGAATCCAGGTGTGTGTAATTTATATCGGATCTGAGCAATGCACGCCAAGATCGGATGTGATCAGATGTGATCACTTGCAATATGCAATGAGAACAGTCAGTCAGAAAGATCAGGTTCTGATCGGATATGCAAGACATCCGATTTCGACTGCCAGTGTGAACTAAGCCTTAGATGTGAGAGGGTCTGAGACTGTAGTCTTTCAAAAAACTTTTCCAAATCTTTGCAAAGTCTGTCAATGTAAGGTAGGCTTAAAGAGTCACTGCACCCTAAAATATGTTTTTTGAGCTGTTGATTGATTGAACATACTCATAAGTGGTGAACTGTACTATTACCAGGGTTAATATTGACAAAAATCGTGTTTTTCAACAAAAGTTACATTTCGTCTGATTTTGTATAGGAGATATTGCTCTCCACGCATACTACAGGTTGAAACATGCCATGGCATGTTGGTCCAAAATGCTATTGGAATGCTGACAAAGTCCTGTACTTCTCGTCCAACACTACGTCACCGGGTCGTTACAAATTAGGAATGAAACGCCCCAACACCTGCTGCCCTGATTAGCCTACCTGTGATAAGCCATGTCTGCAGCACTCACCCCGAATTCACACTGTCTCCGTCCGTCAACGGATCTCATTCACTTTGCATGGGGCGGACTCGAAATGCATTGTGGGTCCGTCCGTCGCTTCAGCTCCGTTGCCTCCGTCAAGAAAGTTGAGAAATGTTCAACTTTTCAGGCAGCGACGGATCCGTCAGCCAATCAGATCACGTGTATCCAAATACACATCAGGCAGATCCAACCTCCGTGATCCGTTGACGGACGGAGACAGTGTGTACGCGGGGTCATTCCCAGATTGACACGAAATCACCATGGTTGATTGGTTGCAGCAGTGCTGCACTCTCTCTCCAAATTTCAGAATGTCTCGCCCATTTTGAAAGCCTTTTTCAGAAATGTGAAGTGGGTGGAGTTACGGGGTTAAGTGACTCTTTAAATCGCTCTAGTTTCCCGCCTTACTTGATGACAGCTTCTAGTTGTCAAAATTAACAAGGTTCAGCTGGACGTCACTGTGGCTCGAGATCACTAATGATCTCTTTTGGACGTATAATGCTAGCCTGACGACGTCATACTCAATTCTTATCAGAATATGAGTCTGAAACTGCTCCATTCAGCTGCGATTATGGGGCGTGATTCAACCGATACAGTGCGGGGGGGATAGCTCTGCACTCATTGGATAGACCAAACCAAACAGAACAAGTTATTGGCTGTCAGTATCTGCGAAATCTAAGACAGAAATATGTAGCAGGGTAGGCTATGGAAAACATCCTCCTTCGTTTTTAAAAATAATTCCTTCAAACTGTATGCAATGAACAGCTGGGGAAGTGTGTCGTTAACCCAACGAGCGAACAGACATTTTTAAACAAACGGGAACAACATCACCCAAACATGCTGTTTTAACTGGGTGAAAGTGAAACTGAAGTTTTCCCACATATCCTCGTTGGTCTAAGTGTTCAGAAATAGTTGTGCGAATCCGTGATAAAACCTCCGTTTCAATAGCTAAGATAAACGAAAGGCCAAACTGCATGAACAAATTAGGCATTCATAGCCATAGCGTTTCTGTTGCAATCAAAATCAACCTAAGCGAACATGGTCTCACACCCAACTCGTTAAAGGACGCATGCAGCCGTGAACGTCACTGCTGTTCATATGTCAATCATCACGTAAAGCCCGCCCTGTGAAATGTGATTGGTCCGAGCCGAAGTGTATCTCGAATAGTAGCAGCTGAACGGAGCAATGCCAGACCGAAGTTCCCTGCAGAAAAAGAATGGAGGCGGGGCTAAACTTCGGTCTGGCATCCAGGCTAGTATAATGCACCTTCATGTCTTAAATTCTAGGGGCGAGGCCATTAAAACGAGCATATATAGGGGCGTGATATTAAACTATGCTTGTTTCCAGCCGCCACATTTATCAAAACACGTTTATTCTTACAATAGAATTGGAGTGATATGAAAGTTTGATGAATCACACGTGAGCCTCGTCAGAAGATGGTTTCTGCGCTCAGATATACAATGGTTTCTACGCACGGTTGATAAATGAGGGCCATTGAGTGCAACTGTATTTTATTCCAGTCAACAACTCCGCAAACAAACGCAGTCAAGAATGCTGTACACAAAAAGCAGCCAAGAATTCTACGAAAACAAAAAAAGGCAGTTAACAACTCTGCTAACAAAATAAGGCAGTTAACAACTCTGCAAAATATAGTACAGAAGCAGATCACACACACTTAACTATCACTTGAGCTTGAGCTAGAAAGTCAGTGGTTGAGAATCACCATAGTGGCGGAGTTTGGCTCAGTAATAACGCATTTTTGCATCATAGGCCTCTCGTTTGGCTCGCAGTGTTCTCCTTCATTGGTTATGCAGCTCCTCATCACGGCGTGCCTGGGCCCTGATCAGCTCTAGCTTCATCTCGTGTTCTTCCCGGCTCATTTCAAGCATGTGTTGCTCGAATCGGGACAATGCGCGTTGGCGGACTGTTCAGGCGATCCGCTCAGGAGCCGGCTGGTCTGCGTCGCTTCCCGAACTTTCAGTATGCCCTGGTTGCGTCTCCCTATTTGTGGGTGGGGTGGGGTGATCCTGAGAAGATACACTGCTGGGTGACTGGTTTGGGTTGATAGTCAAATCTTCCCTGGGGCTGAGCTGGGACGCAGTTATGGTACTGGATGTTTGCTAGGGAGTTTGATTGCGGGGCAGGAGGTGTCTGGAAGGTTGTCGCAGAGCTTGCCTGCGGAGCAAGGGGGAAGAAGTGCTGGATGACACAGATCCAGGTGGAATAGGCTGCAGAGGTGGTGGTGAGGGTCTTGGAGCAGACTGATGCTCTAGAATTAAAAAAGGAAGACTGATGTTGTATCTATATCAGTACGCCAATATGCGTGCTCACACGCGTACACAACAAATATGAACAATTCTAACAGCTTACCTGATTGGTGTATATGATGAACGCCATCACTGTCGTGTGCCCCCTCTATTGTCACTACAAGATTAGGCAGAAGCTGTGTCATTGCTCGGTTCACGGGGCCCAGGTCCTGGCTACCGCGCTCAGCGATGGATTTAAGCGCTTCCATAAATTCTTCAAATGCGCCAGGCTACTTGGCCTGTTTGGAAACCTGGCATTGAAGGCGTCCGCAAGATTATTCCATGTAGTGTTTCTTAGGAGTGTGGTGGTCGTGTCTTTCCGAGAATCTTCAACTTTTTCCACACCTTGAATGCAGTGTAACAAATAGAATTCTGCTCCTCGTTATAATTCTCGATCTGCCGCGACAAGTTGATCCTGACTGCCCTCTTCTTCGAGATCATTTTATATGCGTGGCATTACCCTAATTGCTCTCATATAAGAGCTGCAACCGCAGCACCACAGCAAAATGTAAAACTGAACTGAAACTTAACCCTAAAATCTAATGTGAAAACCTGGAGGTAATGAGGCTCCTCGTTTTTCTTCATAGACCTGTGACATCTTGCCCTTACTGTGACTGAGTGATCAACAGCGTTTGACACTGTTCCAAAACAACATTGAGAAAGAGGAGTTGTCATGGTACAGAGCACAGGTATCTGACCTTGCGGTTATGCTATTTGGCAGACGCCTTTGTCCAAAGCGACATGCAAATAACTATAATTTATTTAAAAGTGAACAAATTCAGAAATGGTCAGACTAAGTAGGGAATACTAGCAGTGTTGTGCATGAACGATTTCAGAAGAACACGTTATTTTTTTTATGAACTGACGAGGACACGCTTGGTTGGCTGAGAAGACAGGACCTTACTTTCGATCGCACCCCTCAGTCGATAAGAATGTGTTATCTGCATTTTCACTCGGGTATATAGGTTCTCTAAAAATGTCTTCTTGTTGTTGTCTCTTAAAGCTATGAAGTGTAAGTTACCTTATGTTGTTGCAAACACTGAAGTTGCTGCCTAGCTGGCTGCTAAGTGCATCTGACGTTGCTGCCTAGCTTACTGTCTAACAAACTGTTGCCTCTTCGAAAATGCTAAAATGGCCAACCATTTAGTTTAGCATTTTCACGTGGGTAGCTTCTCTAAAAATGCCTCTATGTCGTTGTCTCTTAAAGTAACACGCCACCCCCAGGTGAAATTGGGTCACTCCCCGCAGTCCCTAGAGTTAGATGAGTGAGCCAAAGCGTTTTTTAGCCGACCCAGCCACTGTCCTAATCTAGAAACGGCCTGTTAGCCTTAGCTTAGCATAGTCACTGTATTCCAAAGTGTCCAGCTAGCATGTCGTTGCAAAAGTGAATCTAATAACTCAAGATTTTTTATAATTATTTTTCGTAACCTGTACATTCACATCGAGTACAAATATCAATGCAAATTCACACGAAGGTATTTACTAACTAGACCAATTTAGATGTGGAACTATTTTTGGGCATAGCACCGGCAAAGCACAGCTGCCAGGCGCAAAGACACCACGAAGCATCTGAAAACCCTCAACTTCCGTCAATACACTAGCGTGACTACAAAGTTTTCTGCTACTAGGCAGTGACAGGTGGGCTTTTTCTAAGACACCACGCAGCACCGCAGCTTCAATACACCATAACTATAACCATGTAGTTGCAGTAAGAGAAGAAGTTGGAGTAAGGTTGTTAGTTACATTGAAATTAGTTTCACATCTATTGAGGAAAATGATTATTTGCTGTGAAGGGCTGCGATAACAAGCAGAGGACATACACAAACATAATGTTTCACAGAATTCCAAAACCATTGGAACAAAGAAATCTTTGGCTTGCTGCCCTCGGCATTCCTGCAACAACACCAGTGGATAAAATCAATCGATATTGTGTTTGCAATGAGCATAATTTTCTAACCGGAGGACTACGAATAGAAAATGCAGTAGCCTATGCTACGAGAAAGATGCTGTTACATCTGAAGGATACAGCCGTCCCATACATTTTCAGTACAGAGGCAGAACAGTGTTCATCATCCGTGCCTGTAAGTAGCCTATCATTTCTATCCGAAAATAGTTCCAAATCTAAATTGGTCTAGTAAATACCTTCGTGTGAATTTACATTGGTATTTGCACTCGATGTTACATTGGTATTTGCACTTGATTTATTTGATTACGCGTGGAAGCGTGTAAATCCATCGCTGAGCGCGGTAGCCAGGACCTGGGCCCCGTGAACCGAGCAATTATACAGCTTCTGCCTAATCTTGTCGTGACAATAGAGGGGGCACACGACAGTGATGGTGTTCATCATATACACCAATCAGGTAAGCTAGAATTGTTCATATTTGTTGTGACACGTGTGAGCACGCATATTGGCCTACTGATTTAGATACAATAACTGCAACGACATGCTAGCTAACACTTTGGAATACAGTGACTACGCTAAGGCTAACGGGCCGTTTCTAGATAAGGACAGCGCCTGGGTCGGCTACAAAACGCTTTGGCTCACTCATCCAACTCTAGGGACTGCGGGGAGTGACCCAATTTCACCTGGGGGTGGCGTGTTCCTTTAAAACTACTAAGTGTAGGTTATCTTATGTTGTTGCATACATCTGACGTTACTGCCTTGCTCAGTGCTAGATGAGAAACATTGGGCCTAGGCCTACTCATGAAGGCTGAACTAAATATTATTGGAAAGACTTGGTGGCCAACAGCTGTGAAATAGAATAGTGAATATAGCAACAGATTAATAAAGCTCCCAAAACATATCATACATTAAATCAAAAGCAAAACGAAAACACTTCGGCTAACGTTGTTCATTTATCATTACCTAGCATGTCCGCTAGCATGTCCACTAACGTCAGAGTTAAGAGGGAAGAAAATGATTACCTTCATAATTAAACAGGTATTGTTCTACGAAGAACTTGTACCCTTTATCGAGTTTTGAGGCTGGAGTGGGTGACAGGGTTTCTGCCAGTCTGTGGACGTCCTGTAGTCGCATATTTGGGAGCTGGCGAAGGGACTACGTAAAATTCATTGCTGACTCCATTGCTAACATGCGTATACTGCTACCGGACATACGGATACCCAGCAACGCTTCAAATCGGAAATTGTCTGACATCACGTGAAAAGGGCCTAATGGAGAGCCCTTGAAGACTCTTCCTCAACTGTATCAATAGAGGTTCTATGGCTATACTGTACAGTAGGCCCGACAGGCTACAGCCCTGTCTTATGCCTCTATTTACAGTGAAAGGCCTTGTGAGAGTCCCATTAATCTTCAGCATGCTGAACACGTCCGTATACAGAAGCTTAACACATGATATAAAAAATGGGCCAAACCCAAATGCTTCAAGTGCTCTGAAGATGTAATCATGGTCTATTCTGTCAAACGCCTTCTCTTGGTCCAAGGAAAGAAAGCCCACATTCAGGTTCCCCACTTTAATGAAGTCCAGCATATCTCTCATGAGGAAAAGACTGTCAAAAATAGAACGCCCCGGGATGCAGTAGGACTGATCTTGGTGAATGATTTTGCCCAACACCACCTTGAGACAGTTTGTCATGGCCTTAGAAAAAATCTTAGTGTCTGTTCCGAGAAGCGACACTGGCCGCCAGTTCTTTAGGTATGCTAGGTTGCCTTTCTTAGGCAACAAAGTAATTACTGCTCTCCTAAAGCTTAAAGGCAGACTTTTCCTGGCCATGGACTCCAGGAGAACCACGTACAGATCAGGCCCAAGAAGAGCCCAAAAAGCCTTGTAGAATTCCGCTGTGAGCCCATCTAGCCCAGGTGTCTTCCCTGTGGACTGCCCCATGACAGCGTCAGTCAGTTCACTGAGAGTCAATGGCTGTTCCAGGCCAGCCTGCTGCTCCTCTGACAAGCGTGGGACCTCTCCTAAGAGCTGCTCCTTTGCGTCCAGGTCGCAAGGCTCTGCAGTAAAGAGTTCTTGATAAAAGAGAGAGAGAGAGAGAGAGAATTTGAATTTTACAACCATCTTTATTTTTACAAAAGCATATATCATGCTACAACTTTAAAATCACAACCAAACTAGGATGAATAAATAAAGAATAAAATAAAAATGAAAATAAATCATAACAGACATTGTGCAAGTACTAGTTTTCCATCCGTCACTTCGCTTTGGACAAAGGCGTCTGCTAAATAACCATAACCATAACCATAACTAAGCATCAACATTGCCAATAGATTTATAGATATCAAACTCCGTTTGCAATCTTGCCTTTATCAGTCTCACAAGAACAGTTACAACATTAAAGTCACAGTCCAATGCAACCGGTCCCAAAAAAAAGAGAGAGAGAGAGAGAGGGCAGGAGAGTTAGAAAAGTGGATGAGAAAGAGAGGCCAACAGAAGAGGGAGAGAGAAGAGAGAAGACAAATGAACTTGCAGTGATATGTAACAAGCAGCCAAAGTACTCTAGTTTTAGGTTTAAAACGAGCATGGTTAGCCAGCTAAAAGCAAATAGATATGGCTTGCAATAGCCTAGCACTATCAACAGTGTGATTGCTATTGACATACACTACCTTACTGGCTAATTAACAAACACTCAAACACACAAAATCACACAATAATTGATGAGTTTTGCTGTGATGCTTGGCAATGTTTGTTTTGTAAAAGTATGAATCTGTCTGAAACACCCCCACATGCGTGACGCATGGCGGCCATTTTGCGGCAGAATGCTCACCACACGGCAGCTAGAGGGAGAGAGAGATGAAACTGAGAAGTGTGTGTGGAGACGCCAATGTAATCAGATCCATGCAGACAGCCCCAGTGGCGTAAATAAACAGTGTTTTGGCATCAGAGTCACTGGAATAGAAATGTCTGTGAGCAGGAGGCCCTTCGGAAGTGATCTGAGTGAATTAGCATTGAAACGGAGACAAGTGAGCTACAGCTGAATCACTCTTTAATGAGATGCAAATGAGGCTCAGGGTGTTTAGGATATTTCAAAATAAAAGTGAATTTATTAGTGTGGAAGTGAGACAACTCAGTAAGCAGAACACTTCCATCACACACCGCTATCTCAAGGATAAACTCTTGATCACCTCCCTCACACACACACACACACACACACACACACACACACACACATAACACACACCTCCCTCCCTCACACACACACACACACACACACTGACATCTGATATAATTACAATGTCTACTTCTTTATCTCTCTGTCCCATTTCTATGAGCAATCTGAGTTCAGGTTCTCATTCCCCTTTTTATGACGGAAGAGAGAGCGCTGACAGAGATCCAACACCAGTGATTCTTCTCTCAGCTCACACACTCGCCTCGTCTCTCTCATTCTTTCTATCTGCCTCTATTTTTCTCTTTCTCTCTCTTCCTCTGTCTCTCTCTCACACACTCTCTCTATCTCTTTCTTTCTGCCTCTATCTCTCTCTATCTCTCTCACTCCTTTCCTTCGTCCCTATTCTTTCTCTCTCCCATTGAATTTCTTCCATATTGCACACTACACTTATTCTCTCTCTCTCTCACACACACACACACACACACACACACACACACACACACACACACACACACAAACACCTTTCATCTCTCTCTGACGTCCTCCCTATAATCTCTCCTTCTTCAGGTGTAGTTCTGGCTGTCTGCTGAAACTGTTGTCTGTCCTTCTTTGATGAGGTGGACACTTGTCACTTGTCATCCCTTATAGTCACTGCTGAATACTGTGGCCCCAAAGTAGCACCTTCACTTTCTATGATTGAGTCCAACATCTCCTGGACACACACACACACACACACACACACACACACACACACACACACACACACACACACACAGAGACACAGACACACAGACACACACACACACACTAAATGGAATGGAATTGGAGGTGCACTCACCTGAGACAGTTGACCTCATTTCCATACACACCTGAACACACCCTCTACACAATACAATATACCACACAATGAAACGAGCCATGTGTACGCACAGTGCACACACACACACACACACACACACCACTTGTAGATATGGCCCTTGCAATTGTCAACTCTATTATCACAACTAGTGCCTTTGACATTCCACAGACACACAGCACACAGAGAATGAGAGAGAGGGACGCGCGCTGCGCGTGCACACACACACACACACACACACATACACACACACACACACACACTCCCTGACATACTTGAATAAGTGGAGCATGTTGTAGTCCTACTTCCCATTTCGGTCAAGTCTCCCCATTTCCTCATCACAATGGAGGGTAATGACAGCACGGCAGGCCAGCCTTAGGAGACCATTACTGGACCCAGTGCCCAGCACACACACACACACACACACACACTCATGCTCACACACACACACACACACACACACACACACACACTAACACTCATACACACTCACACACACACAAACACACTAACACTCATACACACTCACACACACACACACACACACACAGACACACTCACACACTTGAGCCTCCAGCGGTTTGGTGTCAGCCTCATCCATATTCATGAGAGCTAAAATAAACTCTCTCTCACACCCACACATACACTCTCTCATACACATGCATGCACACACACAGACACACACTCCACTTTTCACCAGGAGTAAAGAAGACATCTGTCCATTCTTAAAGAGAGTGCCGGATAGTCATACTGTATAAAAGCACACAGCGAAAGCACGAGGGGTGGATGTGTGTGTGTGTGGGGAGGGGGTGTTGTCTCTACATTATGCCACTGAGGGATGTTTACATAAGATGCGTAGCAGTGCTTTGATGTGCTGGAGTAGATGACTTTGATTCCAGTTTCCACATACAAACACAAACATGTGTGTAGTGTGCACACACACACACATAGAGACAGTCACATTTACTAAGGTCTATGTAAAGCACGTGTGTTAGTTAGTGTGTGTGTGTGTGTGTGTGTCTGTCTGTCTGTGTGTGTGTGTGTTTGTCTGTCTTCCTATTTTGTCTTTCTCTGTGTGCATGTGTGTGTATGTTAACCCTTGAAAGGTGTTCATATTTTGGAATTTGAGTTGGAAAAAATAATATATAGCATAATGGAAATAATATATAGCCCAATTTCCTTTAAGCAAACATTAAAAATAGGCCCCACATAGACCTAAACACTTCACGAGGGTTAATTGTTTTGTGTGTAAGTAGGCCTGTGTGTGTGTGTGTGTGAGTGTTTGTGTGTGGGTGTATTGGGGTGGGGGGGGGGGGGGGGTTGTTTACACCCAAACTCTAAGGCTCTGTAGAACTCATTTCAATAATTGCACATACATGACCTAAAGCTAATTGTCTAATTAAGGCGGATTGTTTATTCAGTGGGAGGATTTGATTTCATCCAATCAGTTTGTTTCCTGACACGACTGGCTAGACGGACTGAGTGGGTATATCTATAAGTCTTCGGGCGGAGTCGTGATTGACCCTGAAAGCAGAGCAAAAATGATCAAGATGTGAAGGCAGGAAAAACATCTCGGGTGTAGAATGATTATGGTGATGGAGTAGTTTATAAAGTGAACGAGAGGAGGAGAGGGGGATAGAGACTGAATTACTGGAGGGATGGAGGAAATGAGATGATGAAAGAGTCTGGAGAGAGAGAGAGGGATGAAGGAGAGAGAGTAGAGAGAGATTGAGAGGGGAGGAGAGTTAGAGAGGTGGAGGAGATAGAGACCAAGAGGGAAGAGGGAGGACAAATTAACTTATGATATCATATATAACTGATATCATGCATAACTTATGATATATATATCATATATACCTGATATGTAACAAGTAGCCAAAGTGCCAGCAGTAGCATGTTTTAAACTAGTGTGGTTAGCCAGGTTAAAGCAAAGAGATGAGGCTTGCAGTAGCATCTCAACAGTGAGATTGCTATTGACAAACTCTACCTTACTTGCTAATTAGCAAACACTCAAACACACCAACTCAAACAATAATTGATGGGTTTTGTTAGCCTGGCTAGCGCCTACCACTTCTCAAATGAGATGTGGTCTGGCAACCAGACGTTCATTTCCTCGTATTTGAAAAAATGCCCAGATCCGTTCATTGGGCGCCACGGATGTCTATCAAATGCGTCTGTGCACAGCTCATCATGGTCTTGCTTTTTCCCCTGTTCTGTGATTGGTCGCCAACATCAGGCGAAAATGTGGGTGTTTCCAGACTGCCTTAGCAGCGTGAATGAAATCTCTGCGCAAGGCAGGATGGGAACACCCAGGCTAGGGTTTTGTTGATATGCTTGGTGATGATGTGTTGCAAAGGCATGAATTTGTGGGTGTGTCCGAAACGGAAGCTTGTAGCCTGCTGCCTCGATGCCTTCCGATGTTCACTAACCGTAGGAGGCATCGGTACCAGTTACAAACTTTGTTTCGGAAGGCCTGCGAAGATAGCAACACATAGTGTTGTTGCTAGGATACCAGAAAACAAAATAACATACTGTAACGTTTGACTACATCTTTCAGCTGTTGTCAATTACCAGCCGCTGGTCACAGTTTTGGACATTGAATGCCATATGAAGGATACATCTACAATGCCTTCATAAAGGTGTCTTAGAAGGCAGCATGTTGTAGGAATATCTGATTGGGACATGCCTCAATGCAATGCCCTGCTCCCACTGAATGCTAGGGTTCAGACCAAAGATTTGCGACGATCAAGCCGCAACGTTCCAAGACCTTGCAACTGCCAGTGAACATGTTGAATGCTCTGTGACGGCTTGCGACGGCCTGCAACTACTTGCAACATTTAATTCACACTGCTGCAACTCGGTCTCATGGCAACGGGAATCCATTTTTTTCAGTTATATTCCATCAATATTATTTTGAAAGTGATGCCAAAACAAACCCTGTTGTTTTGAGACTGACCAAGGTGTGTTTACTCAATTATAGTTGAAAACAGATTAAACAAATGTTTTCTACTAGAGGTGTAGAGTGAGTATTATCAAACTGAAACAACTGGAAGAGGGCTTGGTTTGTACTGAATAAATAACCAGCCAGAAGAACTTGCAAACATTTTCTCTTATGTAAGTGTAACCTGTACGACAGGGTAATGGCCTATACTTATACAGGGACAGTCTAATCTAATATCTAAGTTCAGTGAAGATTGGTATAGGTTTTCTCTAGACCAAATTCTAGTACTCACCCCAAAAGACAACACACACACTCGTGGTTAAGGTTATAATAAAAATATATAATTTATTTTCACAGTTCAATGTCATTCAATTCAGTTCAACAGTTATCTCAATATCAATATTAAAAGTATTAGGTTGTGTCTATTTTGCTAATATATTCTGTTATAATATTCTATTTATTATCTGTATATATCCATATACTCTTTTATATTTATTCTATTTGTTTCTATATATTTATTCTATTTATATCCTATTTAATACTAAATCTTATTATAGATTATCATTTAAACTAAATGAAAACCAAACAAAATAGAATATGAGTGCACTCAAAAAATAATAAACAAAAGAAATGAAAAGGGGGAAAGATTCAATCCAACTTGTGCAAGGTGTAATGTCCAGATCCTACCACAATCACAAGGGTAGTAAGGGGATGGTGATATGTGACAGGCAGTCCAACAGGAAGGGCAAGTTGATGTAGATGATGATGATGAATCGAATCCAAGACGACGGGGAAAATCCAGACGGGAAATCCAAGGTTCCAAGGGTGAAGCAACGGGGTTTGATCGGGTACAATAAAAAACCAGTCTGCACAAAATTGTACAGAACTCTTATTAATTTCAATCTCTGTCATAACAATAACATATATACTATAACTAACTTGAGTTTGAATAACAACAGCGGCATATTGCCGTAGGAGTAGGCTAATAAATCTGTTTACGTTTAGCTTGGTTGCTATGGCTTCCGTGGACGCCATGTAGCCTGAGTCAACGGCTAACAAAAAAACGGAGCTTACAATTCTTTTAACAAACACATTAAATAATTAAATTGTCTACAAGTTATACATCAAACGAACTTTACAGTCGATCTACAGATCGGGTGTCCTGACTGGTTTTAAATGTTTATGGTAGCTTATCTTAAGTGTTTGGTTCGCTCACCAGGATTCCAGTAGCTACAAATGTAACGGGGAAAGTCTTTGTAACGGGGAAAGTCTTCTTTCTTCCTTCTTCTTTAGTGGTGGTGGTCTGTTTTAGGGCAAATTAAGGTGCACTAAATAATTGGCTCTTATTAGGATAGGCCTGCACAATCTGTTTGCGTTTGCAGTTGTGACTTGCAACTCACCGAAGATGATCTTTATGTTTTCAATGGTCGAGTGGAAGTGTCCAAATAGGCTATCGTGTTTTCATCAAAATATCCAAGTCTCGAAGTGTTCGTATCGATTAATCCAAGTTTCCAAGCGACTCTTCTTGAGCTCCTCTCGCCGTGTATCATCAGACGTAGAGCTTTTCTTCAAATACGCTGCTGATTGACGGTTTCCAATTGTTTACATTTAGATGTTCTCGTGCGCCCTCTGGTTTGTTTTGCGCATCATAATGGCAAGGGTCCATTCATTGGGTTACAATCTCCCCTTCTAAACCGCATCAGTCTCTGCATGCGTTTACAGATGGCCTGATCTGGCGGCGCAAGTGCCATTTATTGGGTTACAATCTCCCCTTCTAAACCGCATCAGTCTCTGCATGCGTTTGCACACGGCCTGATCTTGCGGAGGGCACTGAAGAAGTATCAGGAACATTTCTACCCAAACTCTCAAAAAATGAAGCAATGGCTAGGACTAAAGGCCTTCCTAGTTCACCATAACAGAGTCTCTGAGGGGGATGTCTTTCTCTGCTAGATCTTCTGATCTGTTCACTCTCAGACGGGTCAGCCTGGGCAGTCACATCAGTGGGCGGTGCATTCTCAAGTTCAAGTGGGTTGTTTTCAGGCCAACATCCTTCAACTGGTCCAAACTGAGGCTCATCTGTGAGTATTTCTGTCTCACGCACAATTGATTCCTCTTCCAGTAATTGATTCTGAACAGACTCAGGGGTATGGTGTTCTTCACTGATGGGTGAATTACGAGATTGGGAGGATTCTGGTGGGCTTGGATTCAACCCAATTCGATTCGACAGCTCCATGGCACATTCTGGCGGGGTGGCCTGTGTGGTTGTTCGGATGATTTGGGGGAACCTTGTTGAGATCTGTGGAACTTGCAGATAGCGATCCTCATCTTCATCACTGCTGAGTGTATCTGGGTCAACAAGATCGTTGTGCTTGGTCTGCTGTGGGACTGCATCCCTGCGTCTCAGCTTTCTTGTAGGTAAGGTTGTTTCAGGTTCTGAGTCTCTCTCTGCAACAGGTAAAAAACCGCAGGGCAGAAGAAGGTCTCTGTGAAGAGTACGGTGTGGACCTTCACCCTGTTCTTGCTTGACAACATAAACTGGGCCGTCTCCCATCCTCTTCACTACTGTGTGGACTTCCTTTTCCCATCTGTCTGCAAGTTTATGTTTTCCTCTTATGTTCACATTCTTCACCAGGACTCTATCTCCAGGAACAAGTTCTGCTGCTCTGATCTTTTTGTCAAACCTGGTTTTATTCTTCTCTCCCATCTTTTTAGAGCTTTCAGAGGCAAGTGCATAGCTGTCTTGGAGGCGTTGACGAAGATGTTTAACGTACTCTGAATGTGACTTGAATCCAATTTGGTCTGGTGTTAGGCCTAGAACTAGATCAATGGGCAATCGTGGTTGTCTGCCAAACAGTAATTCATATGGCGAGTAGCCTGTGGTGTCATTTTTCGTACAATTGTACGCATGGACTAGCGGTTTGACAAAGTCCCTCCAATGATATTTATCCCTGTCTTCTAGTGTTCCAAGCATGCTGAGAAGGGTCCTGTTGAATCTCTCCACAGGGTTTCCACGTGGATGGTATGGTGTGGTTCTGATTTTTTCAGTTCCGATCAGAGAGCACAATTCCTTTATGGTGTGGGATTCAAAATCTCTCCCTTGGTCACTGAGAAGGCGACTTGGAAAACCATACTGCACAATGAAATGTTCCCACAGTGTTTTGGCAACAGTATTCGCCTTTTGGTCTTTCGTGGGGATGGCAACAGCAAACTTGGTGAAATGATCCGTGATGACGAGGATGTTTCTATTGTCCTTACTATCAGGTTCGATGCAGAGGTAATCCATACACACCAGTTCAAGGGGATAGCTGGTCTGTATATTCTCCATGGGAGCAGCATGCTGGGAGTTTGTTTTCCGCCGCACACATCTCTCACAAGTCCTACACTTCTGTTCCACAGACTGGAACATCTTCGGCCAATAAAATCGGGAACGAACAAGGTGAAGGACGCGCTCAGCACCAAGATGGCCAACTTCATCATGAAGGCCATGCAATGCTTTTTCTCTGTGGCTACTAGGCAGCACCAACTGAAAAATCTGATTTCCACGATCGAGGCATTTCCTGAACAGTACTCCATCTATAAGCTCTAGTCTATTCCATTCTCTAAGGAGCAGCTTGACTTCTGACAGTTCAGAGGATGTCTCTTGAAAAGTGGGTTTTCTGTTTCCTTGAACGAAACTGATCACACGCCTGATAGATGGATCCTGTCTTTGAGACTGATACCAGTCTTTGTGAGTCATTCCAGGGAGGGTGCCTTGTCCAGAGGACACGAAGTCATCAGGAATGGCAGAAGCATCTAAAGCTAAGGATTCAGCAAAAATGGGGAGTTCTGGCGGCGAATAGTCAGCCGAAGTGATCACAGAGTGGCGCTGACATACAGCACATAGCATGTCACCGGAAACAGTTTTGCTTTCTCCATCTAAAATTCTTTGCTTCAGCTCTTCTATCCTCACTTTCTCCTGCTTGAACTCCTCATCTTCCTCTGATGGACTCTGAGGTCTTCTGGACAAGCCATCGGCGTCTTGATTGTTGATCCCAGCCCTATACTTGATGTTGAATCTGTAGGTTGACAGAGAGGCTAACCAGCGATGTCCTGCTGCATCAAGCTTTGCTGTGGTCAACACATAAGTTAGGGGGTTGTTGTCTGTTAGAACTTGGAATTCTGTTCCATAGAGGTAATCATGGAATTTCTCACAGATGGCCCATTTCAAAGCGAGATACTCTTGTTTATGGGCAGGATAGTTTTGTTCACTTCTAGATAACCCTCTGCTGGCATAAGCCACAACTCTCATCTTCCCATCATGCTCCTGATAGAGCGCAGCACCAAGACCATCGCGGCTGGCATCAGTATGCAGGACATAAGGAAGGTTGGGATTGGCGAAGGCAAGCACAGGGGCTGAAGTCAGTTTATCTATGAGGGTTCTAAAAGCAACATCGCACTCTTCAGTCCACTCATTTCCAAAGGGTAAGGTGGGACTGATGGAAGTTTTGGCTTTGTCCTTCTTGTAAATCTTCCCTCTTTTCCTTGGAGCAACATAGCCAGCAGTTAGAGCATTCAATGGCTTCGCTATTTTAGAGTATCCTTCCACAAAACGTCGATAATATCCGGCAAATCCTAGGAAGCATTTAAGCTCTTTTCTGTTGGTGGGTTGAGGCCATTCTCTCAAAGCCGAAACTTTACTGGGATCTGTGTGGACTCCATCAGCATCTACAACATGGCCAAGGTATTTGACAGATGTCTGGAAAAAATGGCACTTTTCAGGAGACAACTTTAGGCCATATTCTCTAAGGCGGTTCAACACTTTCATTAGTCTGGCCTCGTGCTCTTCTAGTGTGTCAGAGAAGACAATCAGGTCATCCAGAAATACCAGTACTTCACTGAGGTGTAGGTCACCGACACATTTCTCCATGAGCCTCTGAAAGGTGCTTGGTGCATTTGTTACACCTTGCGGCATACGATTAAACTCATAAAAGCCCAGGGGGCAGACAAAAGCGGTCTTGTGCTTATCCTCCTCTGCAACTTCTACTTGGTAGTAGCCGGACTTCAGATCCATGACCGAAAACCATTTGGCTCCACTAAGAGCAGAGAAGGTGTCTTCGATGTTAGGGAGAGCATAGGCATCTTTAATCGTTCTCATGTTCAGCTTCCTGAAATCTATACAGAGTCTGATCGCACCATTCTTCTTTTTGACAACCACAATGGGGGATGCAAATGGGGACTCTGACTCACGAATAATTCCAGAATCTAACAGCTCTCTTAGGTGTTGTTTGACAGCTTCTCTGTCAGAGGGATGAATGGGTCTGGGTCGTTCTCTGAAAGGGGCTTCATCCTGAAGTCGGATGCGATGCTTTACTGCAGTTGTACGGCCATGGGACAAGTCATCAACAGCAAACACCTCCGGCATGCTGTTCAGCTGCTGTGTGATTCGTCTTTTCCACTCTTCTGGAATGGGAGAATCTTCCAAGTCAAAGTTGATGTTATTCTGAGACTGAGGGACTTCAGGCAAAGTCATCTTTGAGGATTCGGATGGCATCACATATTGAGCTATCATCATTTCAGCTATCACCTGCCTTGGATGCAGTGTGACAGTGCGATCAGTCACATTTCTAAGAATGACAGGAATCTTGTTTGAAGATCTAAGAGGAGTTTCTATCAAGGCATTTTCAACAAACACTCCACCAGGTAAGGACATTTTTTCAGGGGATTCGACTACAAAAAGGGAACGTGGGGAATGTTTCTTCACTCTGACATTTCCAAAGACAGAGACTTTTCTTCCTGGTGGAATGGTGACAGAATGGCGTCCATGCAACTTGACATGATTGGCTGATATCTCTTCCTGATGACTAAGGGCAACATGCTGGAACAACAAGACACAGTCACTACTGATATTGGGTCTTTGTAAGAATTCTTTTCCATGTTTTTCTATGCCACCTTCATATAATCGGTCAAGGACATTGGTTCCAATCAATAGGGGGATCTGAGTGTTGAAATGGCAATTGGGTACAATGAGGACTAATGAAGAGACTTGTTCAGCAACGCCAGTGATGCTGCTGGGGAAGGAGATGAGGGCTTGTATATAACCCTGATAAGGAACATGTTGGCCACCGGCACCTTCTATCTGGAATAGAGTCTGAATGGGCTGGACGGGGAGGAACGATAAGTTGTCCAAGTAGAATGTTTCTGAAATAGTTGTTACTTGGGAACCAGTGTCAAGGATTGACTCACATTCAATTCCTTCAATGGAGACAGATGCAGTGCAGCGTGGGCCTACGAGTCCAAGGGGAAGGGATTGGCTATTTTGGCATCTTTGTCTGTATCTGTCTTTCCCTGTCTGGGTTCTATTCATTATAGCATTAATGGGTTTGGGACTCATATGTTGGTACTTAGCTCCTGAACGTCCCGGAACAGGAGCTGCTACTAGTTTAAAGGCATGGAGGTGACTGTATGCTTATTCCTGTAAGCTTCACGTTTTTGTCTCAGCTCTGTGTTCTTTTGATGGACAAGAACGGGGTTGGGGGCACTGACACAGTGGGCAACAATGTGACCATCTTCACCACATTTAAAGCAGAACCATGGTTTAGGATGACGAGGCGCGAAATTTCGAGGTGTGGAGGCATTTGTGACCATGCAGCTGGCTTCGATTTGAGTTCTGTTTGGCTGTGGCTCTTTTTTGATGGACAGGGTTGCAATTTGTTTCTTTAATTCAGCTACTTCATCACGGAGTTTTTGTGTGTCATCATCTTTGTTTTCGACTGGGACTTCAATTCCATAAACAGCATGGGCATGCGCTGAAGCTCTTGAGCTCCCTAGATGTTTCTTCATCCTGTCTAGTTTAACTGAACGACGGTCTTCTTCTGTTCTAAGCTGATGAAGCAATTCAGGAAATGAGGGTGGGCTATTTTTCTTCTGTTCTAATTGAAGGCCTAAAATTAATGAGTGGTCCCAGCATCCTCTGCAGAACTGTCTAATTAAGTGCTTTTCTGAATCTGCAAGTGGGGCTCCCCCTCTAGAGATAACTTTAGTGAGGAGGGTCTGAAGTCTGAATAAATAATCGGATGGCTTCTCTCCAGAATTCTGGTTTGCGCTCAAAAATGCAGCAAAAAGCTCTTCTCCATCTGCTACGACTCCAAAAGCGGATTCAAGGTGGTTTACATAAGCTACAGGGTTTGCATTAACACCAAGTGGTTTCACCATGTCAGCAGCTGGACCAATCAAGCTCTCTAGTATCTTTCTATTTTTTTGTGAATCCGTGACATGGGTGTCACTTAGAAGCAGTTCAACTTGAGTTCTCCAAGCTTCGTAATCTACTTCCCCATTTGGCTTTGGAAGCCTACCTGAGAAGGTTCGCATTTTGATTGGGCTACTGTATGGGTGTGCTGACTCGTTCTTAATAACGTGTTCTACTACAACTCTCTGAATGCTTGGGGGGTTAATGATGTTTTCTTCAAGGCTTATAGAGTTACGCACAGATGAGTGTGTGCTTGGAACACAGTGAATGTTGGGCATAGGTTGGCTTCTGTTACATTCTTGGGTTATGCTAGATGTGCGCTCAACATCAATGCTAGAGTTCTGCATAGGGCTGTGTCCCAGGCTGGACGTGTTGTGAGGTTCCTGTGATGCTGTAGATCGAATGTGTTTCAGTTCATTCTCTAGGATTGTCGCATAGCCTGATGTGGCACTACCACCAATAGCACTGAGTTCTTCAAGATATTGCTGTGCTAAGTCTTTGCCTATTTCCTCTTGACATATTTCTCTAATTGTTCTGATGTTCCATAGAGTAGTTGGATCGCTGGGACTAGGTATATTGCCAAGGGTATCTGGGTTGATCCTGGTGATTGACTTTTCACACTCGAATTCTATCAATACCCTACCATTAGGTTGATTGGGCTCATCCTTAACTCTGATAAAGGATGAGATCTTCCCATTTTGTTCAAAAAAACTTTTTATCATTTCATCAGAGATTATTTCATTGACACCTTCAACTAATAAGCTGTTTTGTCCATGGACTTTATACTGATTGCAAAGTTCCATATTGACCGTGTTATTTTCTAAATAAAACTATATATAATTCAAAATATTTTTATAGAGAGGTGTGGTCAATGGGGTAGTATATGGTCTGAAACGCTAATTAACCAATCTCCTGGCTCTGGCTCGCCAACTTTCTGTAACCTGTACGACAGGGTAATGGCCTATACTTATACAGGGACAGTCTAATCTAATATCTAAGTTCAGTGAAGATTGGTATAGGTTTTCTCTAGACCAAATTCTAGTACTCACCCCAAAAGACAACACACACACTCGTGGTTAAGGTTATAATAAAAATATATAATTTATTTTCACAGTTCAATGTCATTCAATTCAGTTCAACAGTTATCTCAATATCAATATTAAAAGTATTAGGTTGTGTCTATTTTGCTAATATATTCTGTTATAATATTCTATTTATTATCTGTATATATCCATATACTCTTTTATATTTATTCTATTTGTTTCTATATATTTATTCTATTTATATCCTATTTAATACTAAATCTTATTATAGATTATCATTTAAACTAAATGAAAACCAAACAAAATAGAATATGAGTGCACTCAAAAAATAATAAACAAAAGAAATGAAAAGGGGGAAAGATTCAATCCAACTTGTGCAAGGTGTAATGTCCAGATCCTACCACAATCACAAGGGTAGTAAGGGGATGGTGATATGTGACAGGCAGTCCAACAGGAAGGGCAAGTTGATGTAGATGATGATGATGAATCGAATCCAAGACGACGGGGAAAATCCAGACGGGAAATCCAAGGTTCCAAGGGTGAAGCAACGGGGTTTGATCGGGTACAATAAAAAACCAGTCTGCACAAAATTGTACAGAACTCTTATTAATTTCAATCTCTGTCATAACAATAACATATATACTATAACTAACTTGAGTTTGAATAACAACAGCGGCATATTGCCGTAGGAGTAGGCTAATAAATCTGTTTACGTTTAGCTTGGTTGCTATGGCTTCCGTGGACGCCATGTAGCCTGAGTCAACGGCTAACAAAAAAACGGAGCTTACAATTCTTTTAACAAACACATTAAATAATTAAATTGTCTACAAGTTATACATCAAACGAACTTTACAGTCGATCTACAGATCGGGTGTCCTGACTGGTTTTAAATGTTTATGGTAGCTTATCTTAAGTGTTTGGTTCGCTCACCAGGATTCCAGTAGCTACAAATGTAACGGGGAAAGTCTTTGTAACGGGGAAAGTCTTCTTTCTTCCTTCTTCTTTAATGGTGGTGGTCTGTTTTAGGGCAAATTAAGGTGCACTAAATAATTGGCTCTTATTAGGATAGGCCTGCACAATCTGTTTGCGTTTGCAGTTGTGACTTGCAACTCACCGAAGATGATCTTTATGTTTTCAATGGTCGAGTGGAAGTGTCCAAATAGGCTATCGTGTTTTCATCAAAATATCCAAGTCTCGAAGTGTTCGTATCGATTAATCCAAGTTTCCAAGCGACTCTTCTTGAGCTCCTCTCGCCGTGTATCATCAGACGTAGAGCTTTTCTTCAAATACGCTGCTGATTGACGGTTTCCAATTGTTTACATTTAGATGTTCTCGTGCGCCCTCT
>NC_085010.1:7163879-7166379 GCF_963854185.1 Sardina pilchardus | reverse complement strand
GGAGTTCTCTCACCTCTTCTAACCTTTTCTACCCCACCATGAGCATCGAGTTGTTGTTCTCAAGGTTTCATATTTCAGCAATTTTTAATGCATTTGGGGAAATGAAATGAAAACAAGTAAAAGAGTAAAAGTTGGTGAGAAAGGACATATAGTGTTTGTGTGTGTGTGCGTGCATGTGTGTGTGTGCGAGTGTGTGTGAGTGTGTGTGTGTGTGTGCATCAATCATGGCAACCTAAAGAGGAGAGAATATGTGGTCACTGTTCAACAGGTTCATGTTTATGTGCGCGCAAAACAACAGAAATATAGAATGTGTGTGTGTGTACGTGTGTGTGTGTGTGTGTGTGTGTGTGTGTGTGTGTGTGTGTGTGTGTGTGTGTGTGTGTGTGTGTGTGTGTGTTTATGTGTGTGTGTGACAAGGAATGCACAGAAGGGTGAAAGTCAAGAATAAAGAGACAGAGAGGAGTGAGAGAGATAAAGATATTGGGGTATGAGGAGAGGGAGATAGAGAGAGAGAGAGAGAGAGAGAGAGAGAGAGAGAGAGAGAGAGAGAGAGAGAGAGAGAGAGAGAGAGAGAGAGAGAGAGAGAGGACAGCCCAAAGGGTAGAGTGTCACACATTCAGCACATACACACACACACTTGAGAGAGAGAGAGAGAGGAAGTGATGAACTCCCCATGGAAACAGACTCAGCATCTGTGAGACTTTGTCACAGACTTCCTTTGAGGGGAGCACAGTCTTCAGGGACACACACACACACACACACACACACACACACACACACACACCCTGCTGAATTCCAAAAGAAAATCTGTCACTTCACATTTAATCAAAAAACTGAAAAATGGCAGACTCACACAAACAGTGAATAAATATGGGAAGGTGAACTTCACTGTCAAAATGAACCGGTACCACAGTTTAACTATACCCTTATTACACTGTTACTACATATGCCATTTATAGCATACTAGTAGCCTATTTGTAACATACTAATAACAAATTCAAGTGATTTTAATATTGACGTTTAGATTTTTTAGTATTTGAGTCCACGCATTATATTGATTCATAATGTTCTGCAGCAACAACATATATACAAATGAAATAACAACAAATAAACAACAGCAGATCTACAGGCCTAGATCTAGTAATACCGATCTATACTTTTTACAAATTAACTAACAAAGATTACCCCCGCCAAGGAGGTTATGTTCATTCTATGCTATTCGTTTATTTCAAATTGCTTGGTTTTACTTACTGTGCAAATCAACGTGTGTTTTTATTATTTTTATGTTATTATTAGGGGTATACTCCTACTCCTAACTGTGCATGTTGTTAAAGTGTCTTGAGACCATGGTCATGGTGATATCACACTATAAATATCAATAAATTGAAAATTGAATTGAAATCAGAGTTGATTTGTCTGTTTGTCTGTTTGTTAGCAAGATAACTAAAACATTTAAGGATGGATTTTGATTAAATTTTCAGGAAAGGTCTAAAATTATAGGCTTGGTGAACCCTGCCTGAACTTCCAGGGAATTTGAATTTCGCCCGGCAGCTCAGGCTGAAAACCAGCAGATCTATCTCTTCTGTTTACTGACAGAACCTTTGGCTCCAATCAGAAACACCCACACTCTGGTCCTGGCACGCTATTGGCCGGTGATGTGACGATAACGAAACGTAAGCGATGCGAAGTGCAGTAGAAACAAAGCGCAGCCTCCCCAGACTAATGTTCAATATTAAAAGATTGAGCTTAAGCTAGACAACTGAAATGACCCAATGAAGAAACCATTACATTTTGGAAGTGATCCGGATCACCATCTGTGTGATGTATGTACCATTGTGTATGAATGTCCGTCCACTAGTTGGCGCTGCACCGGCACTTTCATTGTGATAATGTATGTACAGAGTTAAGAGAAGTACTTAAGTAAAAGAGTAACTGAACTGAGGATGTGTCTCGGAAGTGAGCACACATACATAACAATCTGGATCCAGGAGGCGCTTGGCGTATGGGCCTGTGCTCTCAGACTGCTTTTCTAGGTTTATACTGTTTACTTATTTATGCACATTTGATTGTTAAGGCCTCAGCGCTACTGGTCCGTTGTCAAGGCGATGGAGGAGAGTTGGAGCACTCACTCACTCACCCTAACACGTTGACATGTGACGGAGGGCGCTTGGCCCCCTTGTGAAAGGGTTGCACCTCCGAATCAGTCAAACAGTCCACGCTCAGTGCTGAGTAGTGGCCCTGTCTGCCCTGAGCAAGTGCTGACCGAGAACTGGACTCTAACTACACTCACATGCACACACACACACACACACACACACACACACACACAGTGTACCTGAGCAAGCGCTGATGTGAACTGGGCGGTAACTACACACACACACACACACACACACACACACACTGTACCTGAGCAAGCACTGATGTGAACTGGATGGTAACTAGACACACACAGACAGCATACCTGCACAAGCACTGGTGTGAACTGGCCAGTAACACACAC
>NC_085010.1:7158879-7161379 GCF_963854185.1 Sardina pilchardus | reverse complement strand
TTGAAAACTTAACACGGCGTCATGTAGTCAAGGTAGTTTCTGACGCCAGTGTTGAAGTTTGCAGTTTGGCAATTGGCGAGATAGTGGGGTACGATGATATTAAGGCCTCTCGAATGAATAATGGCATTGTTCTTTTTTTGAGTACTGTGGAAAAAGTGGATTTAATTGTTAGTCGTGGCGTTGTGCTTGGTGGTGAGCTTGTCCCTGTCTACCCCCTTAGCTCGCCAGCGAAGAAAATACTGATTTCCAATGCTCCACCGTTTTTAACTCATTGAGTACCAACAACGTAATATTGCGTTTTTAGCTCCCATGCGTACAGTGCCAACAACGCAATATTGCGTTTTTTTTTAAATTACGAAACTAGACACTCTAACTCACCTTATGTTTGATTTTTGGAAGTCTATCATGAAGAGAACTGAAGTAGATGACGATTAAAAACTCATGAAATCCTACAATCCGGAAATGTACGTCTGTCTTAAGTGGCTTATATCTCCGTTTCTAGACGAACAACGGGGATTTTGATGAAAACTAGCCACTGTTTAGCTTGAGATTTCTCAGGAACGGAGACACGTAGAGATAAACGGTTTTCACCCACTGAGAGCTCAGAGTCTTACCATTCAAATGATCCATAGTATATGTCCATAACTATAACATAGAATATGCTGTGGCTCTACAAAAATATTCAAAAACGATCTAGCTTGCCGGCACTCTGGGACATAGCTTCCAAAAACAATGCGGCATTCAATGAGTTAAAAGACAAGGCTCTTTGTGTTGCACGGAAAATTGGTCTCCCCAATAAGGCACGTACCCCTTGGGTGTAAATCACCGCTGCTTAAACACGTTGTCTCTTTCAGAAGACAGATGTATGTGGTTTTAGACAACTGTGAAGAAATTTCACGGATTATCACATTTTAAATTGATGGCTGTGTCTATACAGTTTTTGTAACGTCAGATACAGTCATGAAGTGTTTCTGTTGCGGCAGTGCGGGTCACCGCGTTAGCGCGTGTCCTCGTCTGGCTGAGACTGAGGATGTTGGTGAACAGGTGCCTACAAGTGGTGTCGTGGCGAGTGCTTCTGTGGCGGTAGTGCCTGCCGTGGTTGTGTCTGCGGGAACCGGGTCTGTGGCAGAGGAGTCTGTTCCAGCCGGATCCCAAAGGGCCGGGTCTGAGGTGGAGGAGTCTGCCTCAGCCAGGCCTGGACGGACTAGATCCGTGGCGGGGGTATCTGCCGCGGAGCCTCTGGGAACGGGGTCTGAACTGGTAGAAGCTGTTGCGGAGGAGTCCAAGGGTGCAACGATTGAGTCTGTTGCATCTGACACGGCTGATGTTCTACCGAGAGATGTTGCCGAGCCTGAAAGTGAGCTTGGTGGGTCACCCGCTGTTTCGAGTGGGCCTGCTACACCTTCCCTTCCTGGGCTTGTTTCAGGCCACAGGGTGGATGGTGGGATGGAGGTTGAAGCTCATGTGTTTAAAGTGTCCAAAAGAAAGAATAGCTTAGACGATTGTCGGAAAGATGTTAAATGTAAAATCTGTCGGATTACAGCGCAACGGAAAGTGATGGTTACTCCACTGACTCGAGTAGTGTTTCTTACTCTTGAGATGAGAGCATGATTGTCATGTACAGCACTGAAGAAATCCTTAAAGGAATACGCCACCCAAAAATGAAATTAAGCTAGTCTCGGTCACCCCCAGAGTTAGAACAGTGAAAAAAACCCGGTTAAAATCCGTCCGGGCATTCTCCTGCTTTGGGAGCAGTGATTTTAGCTTTAGCTTAGCACAGTGGCTGTAGATGAAGGGTGTCAGTGAGCACGTCCTCCAAAAAAGTGACCGAGACGTCTACATTTTTTTCTAAATATATCTTGGGAGCCGTGTGTTCAAAACGAGTACAAATCATAATGCAAAATCGAACGAGACTATTACCTGGGCGGATCTTTACTTGGAACTATATTCAGCCTCATCGCCGACGAAGCACCGCTAGCTAGGCGCAAAGTTCTCACGTAGCAGTCTTGTAAACTCCCAACTTCTAGATTCGACTGGAACTTCACGGGATGGGATTCAAGTGGTGCTATGTGAGAACTTTGCGCCTAGCTAGCGGTGCTTCGTCGGCGATGAGGCTGAATATAGTTCCAAGTAAAGATCTGCCCAGGTAATAGTCTCATCCGATTTTGCATTATGATTTGTACTCGTTTTGAACACACGGCTCCCAAGATATATTTAGAAAGAAATGTAGACGTCTCGGACACTTTTTTGGAGGACGTGCTCACTGACACCCTTCATCTATAGCAACTGTGCTAAGCTAAAGCTAAAATCGCTGCTCCCAAAGCAGGAGAATGCCCGGACGGATTTTAACCGGGTTTTTTTCACTGTTCTAACTCTGGGGGTGACCGAGACTAGCTTAATTTCATTTTTGGGTGGCGTATTCCTTTAAGTTCCTGACTGAAACTAAGGGGAAAAAAGGGGTTCAAATTCAGAATTTTTTTCATGATACTACACAGTTTGC
>NC_085010.1:7123879-7151379 GCF_963854185.1 Sardina pilchardus | reverse complement strand
CATGAATGAGTTTTTCTAAATCATGTTTTGACATTAGCCCTCTCAGTTTGGCAATATTTTTGAGGTGGTAAAAAGCTGATTTAGTTATCATTTTCATGTGGCTGTTGAAATTTAGATCACTGTCGATTAATACACCAAGATTTTTAACAGTATCCTTTGCTTTCAATCCTTTTGTGTCAAGGAGAGTGGCAACCTTAAGTCTTTCCTCCTTTTTACCAAATACAATGACTTCAGTTTTTTCTTTGTTCAGCTGAAGAAAATTTTGAGACATCCAAGTGTTGATTTGTTCTATACACTGACACAGAGAATCAAGGGGACCATAGTCGTTAGGAGACAGAGCTAAGTAGATTTGTGTGTCATCTGCATAGCTATGATATGAAATCAAATTATTTTGGATGATTTGTCCAAGTGGGAGCATATAGAGGTTGAATAATAGTGGCCCCAAGATCGACCCCTGGGGAACACCAATAAAGTATCTATCTATCTATCTATCTATCTATCTATCTATCTATCTACCTCCCTTTCCTTGCACTCCCTGGACTCACTGGCATCAGTCTGTTGAAACATATCGTTACCTCCAAGCTACCGGACTAGCCAACGCCGCGACAACAGTGTGACTTGGGAAACAGCATTGCTAAAGCACTGTTTAGGCATCCAAGGACAACATGAGACGGACATGTTTAATCAGCAGTCCTGTGGTAGTGGTAGTGTAAGTGCGGCATGGAAAACAGCATTGCTAAAACACCGTTTAGGCATCGAAGCAGCAGTGACACTGACACAGATTATTCAGTGATGACAAATGAATCATAATCAAGGACCGGAACTATACGTTTTAGAAAGACCAGTATGCCCCTCCACTGAGTGCACTGACCAGTATGCCCCACGACAGAGGTGCCCCCCCACAGACTGCACTGTTAAGGTGACCAGTATGCCCCCACAGAGTGTACTGTTAAGACCAGTATGCCCCCACAGAGTGCACTGTTAAGGTGACCAGTATGCCCCCAGAGAAGGCACTGTTAGGACCAGTATGCCCCCACAGAGTGCACTGTTAAGACCAGTATGCCCCCACAGAGTGCACCGTTAAGGTGACCAGTATGCCCCCACGGAGTACACCGTTAAGGTGACCAGTATGCCCCCACGGAGTGCACTGTTTAGGTGATCAGTATGCCCCTCCACTGTTAAGATGACCAGTATGCCCCCACGGAGTACACCGCTAAGACCATGCCCCCACTGAGTGCACTGTTAAGGTGACCAGTATGCCCCCACAGACTGCACTGTTAAGGCCAGTATGCCCCCACAGAGTGCACTGTTAAGGCGATTCCTATTCAGATAGCGATGGCTGCTCCCTGTTGAGTCTGTCGATCATTACACCTCCAGCTTGAAAGGCCTGGCCTACCTTGTGGCCCATTGATAGAGGAGGTGGTACGTGATCAACTGATTGAACACTCTGGGAACTCTAAAATACCAGAGACATGGCCACTTCAATCAGAAGATCTGGCGCTGGTTTGTTAGAGCTGTTGCCGTTGCATTTCAAAATGAGAGTGCGGCACAACAAGCAGCAAAATGAACAAAGTCAAAATTCATGCTAAGCCAAACAGTACACATAAGCGCACCGGCATGCGAGCCGCAACAGCTGTCACCCAGTCCAGACAATAAAAGCCGCCTGACACAGCATCAGACCCTGTTATGCATCTCACTAGACATCAGTGGCCACCACAACCATGACAGCTGTCATGCAGTAACTGTGGATCAAACTCACACACCACTAGTGACCCACAACTGTCTGCACCTGGGATGCCTCAGCCATAGCTACACTATAGAGGCTGTGCTACCATAAGTGTAGAATGGCACTGACAGACGTGTCATATTCGCCTCACGGGCCCTCAACCAAACAGAAGCAATGGGATACAGTCGAGGAGGCTGAGGCCCTGGCTTGCAGCAGGGCGTGTGAGAGATGGCATCTTTACATCTATGGCTGCCACATCACGCTGAGGACCGATTGCCAGGTCTTGACAGCTTTACTGTCCACCACCGGGAGCCATTGCAGTGTGCAGACCATCACTTCTACTTTGACACGTTTTTTGTCTGGCACCTGCTAAAGAAAAATTTGTGGATGTGCGCACCCGTCTCTCTAAACACCACCGGGACCTGCCACATGCCCCCAAGATGGCCCCTTGGCGCGATCGTCTCTGCCAGCTCAACAGTGCCTTGCAGTTTACACCAGGTTGAGATAGTGTTGTCACAAACCCTCTCTGCCGCTCAGTTTCCACCCCGACCCCACCTTCCTGTGTTAACCATGTCAGAAGCAGGATCACTGACCCGCTACATGCTACTCTTCAGGCCACTAACACGCTTCAGCAGCTGAACGCATCCTTGGATCAAGACCCAATTCTCTCCCACCTCTGCACCTACATACGACAAGGATGGGCCAAAAAAGATCCAGAAGACCTGTTACCTGTTTTCCCGTGTGAGCTCTCATGTCGGACTGCCTCTTGTGTGGTGTGTCTGCACTGTGGTCTTGGTGCAGGAGCGCTCATATCAGACTGCCTCTTGTGTGGTGTGTCTGCACTGTGGTCTTGGTGCAGGAGCGCTCATGTCGGACTGACTCTTGTGTGGTGTGTCTGCACTGTGGTCTTGGTGCAGGAGCGCTCATGTCGGACTGACTCTGCCCTGTGGTCTTTGGTCGGTGTGTTCTGACCGTGGTGCAGGATGGCCACCTGGGCATAGTGAAGCTAAAACAGCTGTGCCATGACCTGGCGTGGTGAGACATTAAGGCCCTGGTAAAAGACTGCCCAGCATGCCTAGTGAGTGTTAAAGCTGGCCATCAACCACCCCCACCCTTGCAACCCCTGTCCTGGCCGTCCCAGCTCTGGGAACACCTGCAAATAGTCCTTCAGTCAAAAGAGAGCTTGCACACCGATGTTGCTGATGCAAATTTGTTCTCTTTTGACTGAAGGGCTGGTACACTATTGGGACGAATGCCAGGTGTGGAGTCGTTGGTACGATGCCCTGTTTACCCCATAACACCTGCAGTTAGACGTCTGTGGTGAGATCAACAACAGGCCCTCCCGCATACAGCCTTTGCACCACTGCCAGCATCACCTTAAAGGGATATTCCGCCATTTTTGGAAATACGCTCATTTTCCACCTCCCCTCGAGCAAAACAATCGATATTTACCTTGTTCCCGTTCATCCAGCCATTCTGTGAGTCTGGCGATACAACTTTTAGCTTCAGCCTAGCATAGATCACTGAATCGGATTAGACCATTAGCTTCTCGCCTGCTAGCTTCATGTTTAAAAGTGACTAAGATTTCTGATAATTTTCCCATTTAAAACGTGTCTCCTCTCAAGTTAGAAAGTGCAATAAGACCAACTGAAAATGAAACCTGGCGTTTTTCTAGGCTGATTTGACATGGAACTACACTCTCATCTGGCGTAATAATCAAGGCAACTTGCAAACGTACCATAGGCGCAGTAATATCGTACGCAGCATCTGAAAATAGTCCCCATAGACATCAAGCAGTAGTAGTGCCAGTAGCTGCAAGTTGCCTTGATTATTACGCCAGATGAGAATGTAGTTCCATGTCAAATCAGCCTAGAAAAACGGCAGGGTTCATTTTCAGTTGGTCTTATTGCACTTTCTAACTTGAGAGGACACACGTTTTAAATGGGAAAATTACCAGAAATATTAGTCACTTTTAAACATGAAGCTAGCAGGCGAGAAGCTAATGGTCTAATCCGATTCAATGATCTATGCTAGGCTGAAGCTAAAAGTTGTATCGCCAGACTCACAGAATGGCTGGATGAACGGGAACAAGGAAAATATTGATTGTTTTGCTCGAGGGAAGGTGGAAAATGAGCGTATTTCCACAAATGGCGGAATATCCCTTTAAGCTGTGGGCTCTCCTGGGCCAGTGCACTGAAGGGCCTGATTACTTCAATAACTTTGGGTGACCTTTTCAGGATTGATTCACCGCCAGAGAGGAGAACATTTTATAGTCGTCGAGGACGGTTAAATATGTGTTTCTATTATGTTGTTATCTTAAAAATCAGTTCTTGCAGTGCATGTATGTTTTTGAGCTAGAGTGAATGTGAAATTAAATGTGATCATTCGCAATCCTGCGGCACCGTGTCTTTTGTATTCAATGTTCAAACGCAACAGTCAGCTTTTGGCAATGCATGATACAGCTAACTTGTTATACACCACCTCTCCCTCTCTCTCCCTCTGTAGTGCAGGGCTAACTTGTTATGCACTATCTCTCCCTCTCTCTCTCTCTCTCTCCCTCCGTCTGTAGCGCTAGGCTATCTTGTTATACACCATCTATCTCTCTCTCTCTCTCTCCCTCTCTCTCTCCCTCCCTCCCTCTGTAGCACAGGGCTACCTTGTCACCCTCTCTGTCTGTCTGTCTGAAGTATGGCTCTAATTTAGAAGCAGCTGAGAAATCAATCATGGCTGCAGCTATCAGCGCTAGGTGTGGCTCGTATACGGCGGATCAGACGGAGCAGAGATTTGATGCGCCAACTGAGCAGCGCTCGTTGGAAGGCCGAACACACACCGCATCGCACCGCACCGCCGTCGCTCTCCTGATGGAACGATTTGCTGAGCCAGGCCGACGTGTTCGGAGAGCTGTTGTTGTGTTTAAAGATGCGATCTCTCATTTGTCATTCAGGCTGTCAGTCGGGCCCCCTGGCCAATCACAACCACAGCATCTAGGAATGTGGGTGTTACCTTGAATCTGAAGTGGCTCGGTTGCCACGGTAGCGGAGCGGGTGAGTAGGGTGTTGGGTGCAGGGGGTTGTGGGTAAACATCTTAATTTGCTTTATTTGTTTTTCAAGGATTAAAGGGATAGTTCGGATTTTAAGACACGAAGTTGTATGGGTTCCCTGTCAGCAACATAGTGCATCAGCACTGACTTACCCCCGACAGCGTCCTGTGAGCCGAGATCCAGCCGTTTTTTGATCGTTTTTGATGCCGGACTATTTTCTTCAGCAAGTTTCTGGGGTCACGAAAGTAAAGTGTTTTTCTTCTCAAAACCATATGCGTTCAACAGAGTGATATATTTGCACCACAAAAACGCTGTCCAGCTGTCAGTAGCGCGCAGTGATAGGAATCGCGAAAAATAAGTAAGTGATAACGAGGTTTGAATTTTTCCTGGACAACGTTTTTGTGGTGCAAATATATCACTCTGTTGAACGCATATGGTTTTGAGAAGAAAAACACTTTACTTTCGTGACCCCAGAAACTTGCCGGACTACTTTCTTCAGCATCAAAAACGATCTAAAACCGGCTGGATCTCGGCTCACAGGACGCTGTCGGGGGTAAGTCAGTGCTGATGCACTACGATGCTGACAGGGAACCCATACAACTTCGTGTCTTAAAATCCGAACTATCCCTTTAAAGGTGAATAATCTCAGTTTGATCTGACTTTAGACTTCCCTCCAGTGGTTCCATTCTGAGTGAGTTTCTCTCTCAATCTCTCTCTCTCTCTATATATATATATGTATATACAATACATATACAATATATATATATATATATATATATGCATATGTATCTATTAATGCAGGGAACATCTGTCTGTGTGTCACTCTATCTGTGTGCTCCACGCATAACTCTCGAACCACTCATCCGACTGACCTAAAATTTGACACATGTATTGCTAATGACATGTTTGGTCATTTGTGGACAAAAAAATGACAAAGATATCGTTAAAATAAGCAAAATACATCTCTACTGCGCAATCCCACAATTCTACCGCTCTCCGCACTTTAGCCACGCCCCTTCTCACTCACTCCAGCATAGGAGTAAGTGAGACTTAAAAGTGGCTTAAAAACATGTCCCATTCCATTCCCGTGAAGTGAACATTTATGGTCTGAATACATATGTGCAGACGAAGTGTGTGTAATAAATAACTCTGTCTCTCAGTTCTGTGTGTGTGTGTGTGTGTGTCTTGTCTTGTAACAAGCGTGCATACACACATACTTGCCCCTTTAAACATAAATCATGTGTGTTGAATTCATGGCCTGTTTTACCACTCTATATTTATTTGGATTTTAACCAGATTCTTCAGATGTTGATGGCCTCTCCTCTGTAATATGCATTCAGAAGTCCACAGCTGTCACACCTCCAAGAGTGGTCAGGACAAGCAGCTCCATTTATCAAAGTGTGTGTGTGTGTGTGTGTGTGTGTGTGTGTGTGTGTAAACTTGTAAACTACCTGTATTTATGTGTTTTCATGGGATTTTGGCTCATTGTTTCCATAGTACCATCTCCCAATTCATACCATCACCATCTTCATCATCATCGACATCATCATCATCATCATCATCATAACTGTCAAATATAAAGGCCATATAAAGGTATCAGTATGTGCCATAACCTTCCATAGAAGTGCTTTGAGAAGCTGTTTCGAATGCTTTATGGACACTGAGCTAACAGTGCAGTCAGCGACTGTACACCATGTTATGCCTGTTGTGTACACCATGTTATGCATTTAGCATTTGTTTTGTCACATTCAGCAATCATCTCCTCACGATTCACTGGCTGCCCACTCCGTGAGTACACTGTAAAATAAACACTCACTCACACACACACACACACACACACACACACACACACACACACACACACACACACACACACACACACACACACACACACTGACACCCAGTCTCTGTAGAAAGCCCAGTATCTGAACACTGGGACACAGCAAATAAATGGCCAGACCTGCATCATTCCTCTTTAAAAAGTAAAGTGTCGCTGAGGAAACTTTTCCGACGGCCTGGCACAGGTGCACTGTAGGTGAGCCTGAGGATGAGGCGAGCGCCCCGTCACACAGACCCTCTGAGGGCAGGATCGGGCGACAGGAAGGATTGACTTTCTCTTGAATTAGAGGTGATTAAACACCAAGTGATTTGGAACAAATACCAATTTAATGCCTTTTCTCCCCTGCAGACGCTCATAGATTGGCGCACGCACACACACACACACACACACACACACACATACACACACTGCAGACGCCTGTAGATTGGCAGCGAGCGGCGGAGCCTTCGGGGAGAGCAGAGGTATTAAAGTGAGATTAGCAACCGCTAATGACTGCTGCCACCAGCACACACACACACACACACACACACACACACAGCAGAGAAGTGACACTGACACCCACACATGCACGCTCGCACGCACGCTCGCACACACACACACACACACACACACGCACACACAGCAGAGAAGTGACACTGACACGCACACATGCACGCTCGCACGCACGCTCGCACACACACACACACACACACACACACACAAAGGAGAGGAGGGACGCTGACACCCACACACACGCGCGTGCACACACAAACACACACACACAAAGGAGAGAGGAGGGACGCTGACACCCACACACACCCACACACACACACACACACAAACTCACAGGCACGAGGAGAGATGCCCACCATGGGGATGGGGAAATGCAGACTATTTCTGTTTGCTTGTTCTCTGTCTCTTCCTCTCCTCATTTGTGGCTGAGAAAAATGAGACTAGATGTGTGTGTGTGTGTGTGTGTGTGTGTGTGTGTGACAGAGAGAGAGAGAGAGAGAGAGAGAGAGAGAGAGAGAGAGAGAGAGAGTGTTTTAGTGTACATGTTTTCAAAACATAATGACAAAAATAATAATAGTTTAGGGTATCAAATTACAACTTCAATCAAAAGACAGAAATACAGTGTGTGTGTGTGTGTGTGTGTGTGTGTGTGTGTGTGTGTGTGTGTGTGTGTGTGTGCCTTTTGTGTGAGTGAGGTGATTTGCCGCATTGCAAGGACTCTATTCAATTTGGGAACACGAGACCTGGCAAGCATCTCCTCTGAACACACAGGGTGGTGAGAGAGACTGATTACAACACACGCACACACACACACACACACACACACACACACACACACACACACACTCACTCATAGGTTGGCAGGAGAGACTGATGGCCATCCAAGTGAAGCCATCCGCTTCCTGTCAGGATATGGAATTGCTGATATGTGGACAGGGACATAGCCTGAGTGGGCTAGCTGCCACAGAACTGCTAACGCTAGGCCTGCATGCTAAAGCTACCTACCCGGTACTCATGTTGCCCTGCAAAGAACACAGGGGAGCTAACGCTACGTATACATTCGAAAAATATCTACCCTGTACCCATGTTGCGCTCCAAAGAACCATAGGGAAACTAACACTACATGCACATGCTAAAGCTATCTAGCTCGCACCAGATACTCTCTAGCACTGCAGAGGGCTGATCAGCTTGCGTGGGAGAACTTTTTGGAAAATGTAAACATCTCCAGGCTTTTCCCATGGAAAGCATGAACCAGGTGTTTCACAAAATGCAGTGATTATTACTCCTATCTCTCTCTCTGCAGTCATGAGTGTATTAGCTGTTTCTAATGCGCTGTGTAGCAGTTGTTCGGCAATTACACAACCTTACCATACACAATTATACTGGCTAATGGAGTTCTCTCGTCGTGCCTAAAGTGGACCGTTAATGACTAGACTCGGGAGTGATTATTCCAAAAGCCGGTCGAATTTGCATTCAACCTATGCACCTCTCTCATTTTGCAGGCATACTCACACAGGCCCATTTCCACGTCAAGGAGATGTTTAGCATAATGACAGGGGATTGCATTGTAACTTTCTTTTTTTCTGAGGGAAGGGAACTTTGTGGCTCTCCTCTTCTCTTCCTGTTTGTTTGTTTGTTTCGGCTAATTGCGGTGGGTCAAGGTGCTGTGAAATCAGAAGGTCAGGAATTTTAATTGTTTGAATAATCACCATGTAATATTTGGCTTAAGTGTTTCGTCTCTAGACCAGGTAACAGTAATGTGTGTGTGTGTGTGTGTGTGTGTGTGTGTGTGTGTGTGTGTGTGTGTGTGTGTGTGTGTGTGTGTGTGTGTGTGTCTGTGTCTGTGTCTGTGTGTGTGTGTGTATGCCTCAGGCTGTATAAGTAGGGCAAAAGGAAACACCAGTGCTCCTTAACACTCACTACATCAGGACTGGTGTGTGAATGTGAAGCCTTGAGGAAGAACAAGATGGCGTCTGGGATATCTGCTGGCTTTGATCTTCTCCACTCCACCTTCTACCGTCTCCCTGTCCTTCCATTGGGGATGGCAGTGGCTCATCAGGTAGAGAAGTCATCAGGTAACCAGTACGTTGCTGGTTCTTTAGGTAGAGAAGCCATCAGGAAACCAGTATGTTGCTGGTTCTTTAGGTAACCAGTACGTTGCTGGTTCTTTAGGTAGAGAAGTCATCAGGAAACCAGTACGTTGCTGGTTCTTTAGGTAACCAGTAGTGTTGCTTTTGTCAACGAAAATTATGACTAAATATCGTCGTCAACGAACTTTTTTCACGTGACTATAACGAGACGAGACGCAACGTAAATGCTGGCCATGTGACGATGACTATAATTAAATTTATAAGGCAATATCGTTGACGAATAAAAACGAGACTAAATGTGGCTTACCAAATAAAAACCATGCTAACATCTCTCTTCATTTTCGAAGACCAGAAGGACAGGAATGTTATAACATTATTTTGTGTCGTTTAGTCGTGTTATTATTTTGCAGTATTTCTGTTTCCTGCGTCTCACTTCAGGGGCGCATCAGGTTGCATGGTCTGATTATCATACCAGAGGACCAGCGTTTCTCGCGTGGGCCTGTTGGTCATATCCGGTGCTTCTGTCACTCATCTGATCATATTTGATCATGTAGCAAAGGAGCGGTAGATGTATAGCCTATCGTTATCGCTAATAGAAGCTAAGAAATATAGGCTACGTTCAGTCCGTTAGATTTAGAGTTGGCAACTCTCTCAGTTCAACTTTGTTCTAGGCTACTTATCTCACCTCCGCATGTAGATCTAATTCAGATGAAAATGTTAACAGGCAACTGCAGATTTCATTAGTGTGTAGCCTAAGCTTCTGTCCAGCTGATGCTGGCGCTGTCATATAGCCTAGGCTACAATGATAACATTATTCCACCGATCAGCAACGAAGTTCTAATCATAGACACATTTTTAATGGAACCTTGGCTTAGTAGGCTATCTAATGTTGTGTGGGAATTGCAAGACAACTATTGAAAACAATTCCTTACCAACCACACAAGTGTGCGTGTGTCGTTTATTTAAACGGTAGAAAAACTGAATCAAAGACGGTGCTGTTCATCAACAAAGGCCGGGTTTCCCAAAATTGTTAAGAAGCTCTTAAGTGCTAAGAACTTCTTAGGAGCGTTGTAAGAATGTTCTAAGAACGCTCCTAAGAAGTTCTTAGGACTAAAGAGCTTCTTAACGATTTTGGGAAACCCGGCCAAAATCAGCATGGAGTTAAAACGTAATTTAAAGTCCCACGCATTTAAAGGGGCAGCGACCACTCAAGGCATAGGCCTGTAGCCTACCAAAACTGAGTGATGAACGTGAAATGCGTTTTATAGGCTACAAAACACTGCATTAAGATGACAACTGTGTGTAACCACGCTTAGTTAATGGTGAAATAGCATCCACATTTACAGCATTCAATAACCTAAGGACAACTTGATCTTAAGTTAAATTGTTCTCAGAAAAGGAACAGCAGGTCTACAGAATATTCCAAATAGTCCTTTCATGGTGACAGGGGGAGACCAAACTCTGTGTAACATACCTGATTCCACTGTCAATGTTCAGTGCCTATGTAACCTGTAATATTTGTAATTTTTTAATCCATGAAAATTAGCCGAAATGTATCATTTCCTACACTGTAAAACGTAACAACCGTCCTTACTCAAAATGTTTAATAAATTGAACTCAGTTTTTGTTTTTTGTTGAGTATACTTGCCTAACCTGAGTGTTGTTAACTTTTTGTGTGAAAAAGTTAATAAACTCAGTTCAATCTAGTAAAGCACACTTAAACTGCTTGAGTTTGCTTAAGTTTGTGCTACAAGCTTAAAATACAAGTTAAATTACTCACTCAAATAAAGTCAATTACACTTAAACTGCTTAGGCTACTCTGTGCTACAAGCTTTGCCACTGTAACATGACACCTGAATATTGAGTAAAATGTACTCACATACATTCTATTTACTTGAACTTGCCTAATTCATTTGCTAGGCTGGGTCTACTGCGCTCAGCCTACACATTTTAGGCTTTAGGTTGGTCTAGGATCGATTGGCTATTTGATTTCAAGGTTTGGGCAACTATGTCAAACTGCTTTGAATTTTGACTTTATTTAATTAATAGGCTATCCTAAATTCGTTGAGGCTGCTTGATTTTCTAAAGTTTGTGCAAGCCTAAGTCCATTCTATCACAATAGTGATAGTGTTGGTCATAGCTTTCTATTTTGCTGGAATGTAGATTATTTAACTTTTTACAGGCCTAAAACAAGATTTGCTTTGGGATTTCACTAGGCTACAGTTTTAAAGACTCTAACCGCACAACCTACAGTATAACTGTAAGACAGACAGAGCTCACTCACTCTAAGTAGACTCTTGGTCTTGTACATTTGTGTTTCCATGTTCATGGAAATGTGTAGGGTTGAAACATAAAATGAACAACTTTTATACAGCAGCAAACTGAACGGGATATTTGAATCACTAACAACGGTGACGTCAAAGCTGATTTCGCGCTGACACTAATCCAGCGCGAACTTTATGGGCGCTGCCATCTTGAATATCGCCATTACTGCGTGCCTGCGAGTGTGACGAGTGACACTTGTCTGTGCTTTTCAATGAAAGCATCCTGTCAGAGAATGTCTAACAAGAGGACTGCTAATGAATGAAAATGTCAGGTGAAAGGGAACATTGGATCAATGATGTCAGACTGTACCAAAACTTACCAATGAAGGTAATTTATTAACACCATAAGGTATTAAGACGTGTATTAATGACAGCTAACTTCTGCAACAGCCGCCTATGGAACCAACGGGCTAATTTCTTAGCAGCCAGGCACGCAGTAATGGCGGTTTTGTGTTACTTCCGTGTTTCGCTGGATTAGTGTATACCAGCACTGTGACTTGTACAAGGAGCTTCCCTCCACTTCGGCCAATATTTGGTTTTGGACTTCAAATGGTGTCTTGGATGGTGCTGGTGCAGTAGTCTATCGTTGGTTTGCTGGTAAGTAACACCCTTTTTTAAATAACATACAGTACGTAGCACTGCCATTTTCTATGTTGTTTGCCTTCAAATGCTAACGTTTATTGCTTGATTGTTAGCAGCTAGCAATCAAGCAATAAACGCTAGCATTTTAAGGCAAACAACATCAGAAATGCTAAATCAAGACGGTTTGCCTTTGATTGCGGCTAATGCACATTTGTACTAAACGTAATTGTTCAGTTAATCTAGTTTTCTATCCACCTATTCGCAGCTACTGTCTATGGCAGCTAAATGCTGTACGTGCAATTCACCGTGCAATGTCTCAGTGCTAAACTGTAGGGAGGTAAAATTGCTTACATTATCATACTAACGTTGTGTGTGATGTATTCAAATTTGAACAGTTAGCTGCCAGCCAAATCTAGCTTAGCTATTCTCAAACTTGTTCAACTGTGACTCAGTGAGTCACCTCAAGATAAGCTGTTATTTGTGTCATTTGTCATTTGTATTTTTGGTCGAGTTCAGACAATTGCTTGTGCCTTTAGCCTATAATTACTGTGCTTAAATGGTCATATGAAGCCACATTTGTCACTTTATGTAGAAATAAGCTGTTACTATTCATGGGTTTCATCAGGTCCACTTGATTATCAATGCAGACTGCATGGTGCTTGATTAATACACCTGTGGAAAGGGACCTGACGAAACCCATGAATAGCTATGTTATAGCTTATATTTGGGCTAGTTCCATTATTAGTGTAATCACTAATCAGTGTTGTAATGAGCCTTTCTCTTTTTTCTTTTGTTGCAGAATCAGATTAGAAGAAAGGTATGCATTGGCCTTGTAAGTCCTGCACATTATCTCTTCTCACCAGATCTTCCCTTAAGTGTGAAATGTTGTATTGCCAACCTCATTATATTTGTAATGTAAACATGTCACAATGTAAATATTCTGTTTTACAGGATTATGGAAGACAAATGGCATGTTAGAGTAATTGTGACTAATGAAGATATCAGAAAGGTCACCTTAGATGGAAAACCAAGCAATGTTGAAACATTGCTCTCTGATCTGAAATCTAAATTGGGCCTACGGTATGATTTCACTTTGCAATATGAAGATCCTCTGTTTGGTAATGCCCTGTGCAACCTGACTGATATGTCAGACTTACCAGAACGATCTACAATCAAGATCATTAGTCATCTGGCCCATTCTCCAGCCCGCAACCAATCACCTTTGTTGAGCACATGCAACACAGAAATCCTGAGCCCAAGAAACAAAGATACCGACCACAGACATGATCCTTGGCCTTCTGAATTTGAGATCCCAGAATTCTCTGTGGATATCAATGACAGGCTAAGACAAGGTGACCTTGTCCACATGAGAGATGGCACTCTGTTACAAATGTCTCGGGACATGAAACATGCAATCCTAGAAAAACTTGCAGAGGCCATGTATAAGTATATGGCGTACCCTCAAGATTATCACTTTGATGAAGTTGCAGCTGGTCTTGTGAAGAAACACCCCTGTTTGGTGGAGCCTGAATACTATAGGGGATATTGTGGATGGAAAAATAGTTTGAAGTTTAAGATGGGAAACTACCGCACCAAATTAAGGAGAATAAGGCGTGAGCTGGAAATGGAAGCTAAGAAAAGCCTACCTGATGTGATTGGCATTAGGAAGAAGATGGATCAGACCTTCGCACTTAGACGAAAGGAAATTGTGGAGGAGCAACCACCTGTGTCCAGAATGGTGGCGCGCTGGCCAGCGCTATTCACGGAAACTCAAGTAAGAGACTGTGCATAAATTATTGTAAGTGAAGTTTATACCAACCTAAGTCATACCCTTAAAACGTTGTTGCTTAAAGTTGTTTGTGTATGTTTTCAGATTTATGATGAGTTCTCAAGAGTTGCTAGCAAGAACCTTCGTCAACAGTTCTATGAAACATTGGACCGTCACACACCCGGCCTGATTCGAATGCTGAAGGCTAAAACAGGAGAAGTGGGCCAATCTCTTGAAGGCTTTCTCCACCAGATTGATACTAAGGTGATGGTCATTTCCCATCCTGTAGACGGTATCAATACAATCAATTGACAAAATGTTCTAATGCTCAGCTTCTCTGAAAGGCTTTGCAAATGTTCTTTTTTAATTACATTGCATGTTAAATGCAATGTACTGTTATCACTGTTCTTCTTATTATTATCGGGATAATTATTCTTCTTCCGACCAATAATAACACTAAAACCACTGAACCGTTTGACGTCATTCAAACACTCCTACAAAGTTCTTGTAACGGAGATTAGTCCAATATATTTTTCACTTTTTTGAACTTTATACTTGTAGAGATATTTACGATAAAAGATTTTAAAATTCCCATAGATTTAACGTTGAGACGCGTTGGCGGCAAAGATTCATTGTTACGTCAGTGCTCAGCTGTCAGTAATCAAGGATCTGGTGACTCTAACGTTGAAGTAGCCTATGAACGAATGCCTAATATCACAGCTGCGCTAAACCTGAATGTTATCGGCTTGTCCTAGGCTAACCGGTTAGCTCTGGGTAACGTTATAGCCTACTGTATTTAGCTAACGACAATCAGTACGCCAGTTGCACGTTTAAGCATTCTTCTGTCGTTTCTACAGAAGGCTACAAGCTCATTTCTAATAGCTTACATCTGTGAAAACATTAACAAGAAGCAATCTGACGCTGAAATACAGTCCACCACTGCCGTGAAACCTGAACGTCTAGGTGGCATTGCAACCATTGGAAATGTAAATTATCTGTCACACACAGACTAAACCTACACGATGGACCGCACAAGTCCACACTCCCCTCTAGTTTACGGTTCGTAATACCCTGTTGGGGTAGACTACCGTGCCGCGCCTCATGTCAATCTTTCAATCCACAAAGCTTGCAGCCAGTTAACGTTGATTGTAATTTGTAGCTCAAAATGCAATCTTGCCAATTCTCCAGCGATACCAACAAAGTCTCACGGGCGTCTGTCAAGCTTTTATGATCACAGCCACTTAGGCTATCTCTATAACGAACATAGCTAAACGTAAGGACAACGAATTCTTACCTTATGGTCAAGTTATCCACAGTAGGTCCACTTATTTCCGTCATGCATTCGTCTGGATATGAGCTAATGTAAAGCTTGCCATATTCTTCAAGTTCTATCACACAGGTCTGACTAAATTAAAAGTTCCAGAAACACTTTGTAGGCTTAGGCTTTACCCTTACAACCCGTAGCCTAATCAGCATTTTCTGGCATCCATCTACAACAATAATGTTTTAATAGCTCAAAATAACGTTTAGCCTAATTCTCGTCGCAAATCAAAATTCCAGCTCTAGCGGTTTTGTAGGCTAGCTACACGCAGCCTACAATTTAACACTCTCACTAACGTTAACGTTGTTGATATTTCCTTAATATCCCAGTAAAGTGACCAGTCTAACAATTTGGCTCAGTAGCCTAATCTTGATGAGATTGATTCAATCTTTACTATTTCTTACGACAAATTCAATAGTGTTTGGTGGAACACTTTGGTGCATATTTAACTTGAACATTGAAACTGCACATAGGTGAACTTCAGCAGGCTACTAAACAAAGTGTCAGCGCTTGCAACTCTTGTTTGAACTTGGCAACTTAATTTCAGTCCTTTAGTGTCATCTATTGTCTTTTTAATTAATACAATGCTTACACAGCAACCTGTTTGCATTTACATGCAATGGTAATTCCTTCCATGGAATTACATTTTCTAGTTCAATTTGTCCTTTTTGTGATAATGCATTTGAAGCAATTGTTATCTGTAAAGAAATATACTAATTTCCCGCTGGAATTGTCTAGAACATCACTGCGACACGGACCATTGTGCTGAGATGTCTCCCAGTGTTTCTTGGAGATGATGACAGTGACTTCTGCAGGACATCTTTTGTAAGTATTTTTTAACATCTTCTTCACAAACACTACCTTAGAACTGATATACCTGATTTATGAAGAAGGATACGAAAAGGTTTGATAGAGAATTGACAATAGAATGCCTCCAATGCTTTGTAAGTGTGCAAATACACTATATTGCCAAAAGTATTGGGTCACCTGCCTTGACCCCCATATGAACTTCAGTCACATCCTATTCTTAATCCATAGGGCTTAATATGACATTGGTCTATCCTTTGCAGCTATAAGAGCTTCAACTCTTCTGGGAAGGCTTTCCACAAGGTTTAGGAGTGTTTATGGGCCTTTTTGACCATTCTTTCAGAAGCACACTAATGTTGGACGAGGAGACTGGCTCTCAGTCTCCCCTTTAATTCATCCCAACGGTGTTCTATTGGGTTGAGGTCAGGACTCTGTGCAGGCCAGTCAAGTTCTTCATACCAAACTCTGTCATCCATGTCTGTATGGACCTTGCTTGGTGCACTGGTGCACAGTCATGTTGGAACAGGAAGTGGCCATCCGCAAACTGTTCCCACAAAGTTGAGAGCATGGAATTGTCCAAAATCTCGTGGTTAATGCTGAAGCATTCAGAGTTCCTTTCACTGGAACTAAGAGGCCAAGCCCAGCTTGGGGATGGCCCCTTCCTGTTTCAACATGACTGTGCACCAGTGCACAAAGCAAGGTCCATAAAGACATGGGTGACCAGGTTTGGTGTGGATGAACTTGACTGGTCTGCAGAGAGTCCTGACCTCAACCCAACAGAACACCTTTGAGATAAATTAGAGTGCAGACTGAGAGCCAGTCCCCTCGTCCAACATCAGTGTGTGACCTCACAAATGCACTTCTGGAAGAATGGTCAAAAATCCCCATTAACACACTCCTAAACCTTGTGGAAAGCCTTTCTAGAAAAGTTGAAGCTATTATAGCTACATAGAGTGGACCAACGTCCTATTAAACCCTATGGAATTCTCTGTCTCTCTCTCTGACTTGCACACAGATGCTTACTCATCATCTCATGCATGTTTTCACTAATTAATTTATTCTGTCCTCGACTATTGGCTCACACAGTATTGTGTTGAATTCTACGCAGGACTCGGACACCGGAGAGGACTTCGCCCAGGTCCCAGTGGGCATACTTACCGTCATCCCAGAGCCAGATGCTGCTACTCTGCACTTGCACCCTGCCAGCTTTGCGGTAATTCTTGAGGGTGACCTAGTCTTGGATGACTTGTCTTCATATCCAGAGGCGTTTTGTCTTTTGTTTGGACTTATTTATGCATTGCACCTTGACTACCCCACATCAATGAAGTATTCATTTGAGTTCATTCAGAAGATCCTTTTGGATATTGGGCAAAACAACCTCAGTCCAAAAATGCAAACCTTAAAAAATGCTCTCATGAGCTCATAAGCACAGGGCATGTAAGCAGAAGTTGTCACGTCAACCATTTCTCCAACAAAAGTTGATTATGTTTCCGGATTGGTCTGATAGTCATGTTTAAAGTCATGAGAAACCATGTGCCATGCTACTTTAAGATCTTATTGAAATTCCACAAGATTTTTTCATCCCATTCCAGGCAGGGAATTTTCTAGTTTTTTTTCTTCTTTTTTTTTTTGAAAATATAGTATACATTTGAGTGAGACCATGGTGTCTTTGGATTGGTCTGATAAACATTATTACAGTATGTTGTTTAAAAACTTGGTTTTGATATAATAGAAATATCTGATCAGACCAATCAATTTGATGCAGAAAGATTGTAAAATAATTAACTAAACCAAAGCATGGCACTTGGTTTTTCCCATGACTTTTATCAGACCAATCCGAAAACATAATGAACTTTTGTCGGAGAAATGGTTGAATAAACCAAAGCATGTTTTTTTTGTGCCATGCTTTGGTTTAGTTTATAATCTTGAGTTTTGAAAGTCAACCATTTGTCAGACAAAAGTCCATTATGTTTTCGGATTGGTCTGATAAGTCATGTGAAAAACCATGTGCCATGATTTGGTTTAGTTTATAATCTTGAGTTTTCAAAGTCATGCAATTTTTTTCTGATTTTTAAAGAATGTTTTTGTTGCTACATATTGGGTATGTTTTACCCTTGATTGTGTTTTCCACAAGTCTTAATGTAACATCCTGAGTCAACAGAGATGTTGTTGTATTTGTGTGCCTGCAGTATTCAACGTGCACTTAACTTTGTTGTATTTGTGTGCCTGCTGTTCATTGCTCACTGCTCACAAGTTCAATAAACTTAAGTATTTCCAGGTAATCGGTTTCCTCATTTTATCCAAGTTCACACAACTTACAATTGCAGGTAATGTGAGTTCACGCTACTCTGAAAAATGTAGTATTGCTGATTGCTTTCTACTCATGTACTTGAGTTATGAGAACTTAGTTTGGTTTGGTAAGCGCCTTTATTTGAGCTAAGTTCACTTTACTTCAGTATTCAAAGTACACTTTACTTAGTTTTTTTTATTTTCACAACTGAAGTGGACTGAGTATTGCCTACTCACTGTTTGCTAGTTTCTTTTAATTGAACAAGTAACTTATTGTAACTTAAATAGATAAGTTCCTTTACTTAATTTTTTCCAGGTAATCGGTTTCCACAATTTTTTCAAGTAAAGTTAACTTATTAGGTTTTACAGTGTATTAAAGGGGTAGTTCAGAATTTTGGACATAGGACCTCATTTCCAGGTTAGCCAGTGTGATATTTATCAGTGGAGACCGTTATCTGCACATTTCATCCAGTCCTATAGTTTCAGAGTTCGCTGGTGCTATAGTGCCTGCCACTAAAAACAGTCTTACCCAGTCTATGGAGGAACAACCCCTTAAAATAGAATTGCATTAATAAAAAGATAATAAAATCCAATTTTCATTGACTAAAACAAGACTAAAAGTCATTCGTTTTCGTCAACTAAAACTAGACGAAAATAAGACTAAAATGCACATACTTTTAGTCGACTAAAACTTGACTAGACTAAAAGAGTATGAACGTGACTAAAACTGATAAAAAACTAAAATGACAGCTTGACACAAAGACTAGACTAAAACTAAAACCAAAACAGGCCGCCAAAAACAACACTAGTAACCAGTACGTGGCTGGTTCTTTAGGTGCAGGTGTTATCAGGAAACCAGTATGTTGCTGGTTCTTTAGGTAACCAGTACGTTGCTGGTTCTTTAGATGCAGGCGTCATCAGGAAACCAGTACGTTGCTGGTTCTTTAGATGCAGGCGTCATCAGGAAACCAGTACGTGGCTGGGTCAAGCCCACTGGCCCCCCTCCCCCTGACCCTGTCCAAGTGTCTTTGAGTGAGACACTGATCTCCAAACTGCCTCCCATGTGGGAATCTGTCAGAAGTCCTGCAGACATTTTAAACCCAGTTGTTTGCTAATATCCAAAGCAAATACACACACCAGGTGTGTCTGGGTTCACCCTGGGTAGCATTCAGCATCACTAATATAATTTACTCCTATTTATGGCCGTAACGAGCCCATTCCCTCTGAGTCATATGAAACACAGTGCGTGTGTGTGTGTGTGTGTGTGCGCGCATCAGGTGTAACCTACTTCAGCCGCAGATGAGCACTGTGTTCTTCCCCTTGGCTCTGTTTCTGTGTGTGTGCATCAGTTTGTTTCTCTCTGTGTGAATAAGAGTGTGTATTTCTGTGTGAGGTGTGAATTAATGTGTGTTTCTCTGTGTGTGAATTAGTGTATCTATAACGGTTATAGGGTTAGGGTGTCAAAGGTTGTGGATGTTACCTCAAGGTTGTGGGAAAACCAAATCGGAACCTGAGAGCATGAAAGAAAATGGAATAATATTGTTGATACCCTGATGTTTAATGTATTCTCTCTCTCTCTCTCTCTCTCTCTCTCTCTCTCTCCCTCTCTCCTCTCCTCTGTGTGTGTGTGTGTGTGTGTGTGTGTGTGTGTGTGTTTGTTTTCTAAGCTTAAGAGTGAATTCTGGAAGACAGCAATTAAACTTCATCTTTTTTTTACAGATTGTGATCACATGATCAGCAGAACAACATGGATTCTGGGCTGATTGGACGGATTCGTATGTCAGAATGACTGGTTTCTTCTAAGATGAGGAGACAGGGCAAGTCATTAGAGGTTACCATGGAAATGAAACACAGATGAAAAGTATGACTTCAGGCTGGATTACAGATTACGGTAATAATCTAAAATCCCACTCATATTCAGGGCCCACGGGGCCAAGAGCAAACAGTTTCTTTTTTTCAGAATCACTCTCAGATTAATTGGATCTAATCGAGTGTGAGAAAATCTCAATTATCAACCTCCCTCTCTCCACACACACACACACACAAACACACACACACACACACACACACACACACACTCACACACCCCTGCCGTGGTTCTGCCACCTTGTTTATGCAGTGCGGCTGACAGGCACATCAGGATAAGGGGCCTGTCGACCTTCATTACTGCTTCACCTCTTTTAAATCGGCACAGAGATCTTAATAACGCTGCAGCAGAAAACACACACCTGGACACTGCAACACACACCTGCAGCAGAAAACACACACCTGGAGATGGCAACACACACCTGCAGCAGAAAACACACACCTGGACACTGCAACACACACCTGCAGCAGAAAACACACACCTGGAGATGGCAACACACACCTGCAGCAGAAAACACACACCTGGACACTGCAACACACACCTGCAGCAGAAAACACACACCTGGAGATGGCAACACACACCTGCAGCAGAAAACACACACCTGGACACTGCAACACACACCTGCAGCAGAAAACACACACCTGGAGATGGCAACACACACCTGCAGCAGAAAACACACACCTGGACACTGCAACACACACCTGCAGCAGAAAACACACACCTTGAGATGGCAACACACACCTGCAGCAGAAAACACACACCTGGAGATGGCAACACACACCTGCAGCAGAAAACACACACCTGGACACTGCAACACACACCTGCAGCAGAAAACACACACCTTGAGATGGCAACACACACCTGCAGCAGAAAACACACACCTGGACACTGCAACACACACCTGGAGATGCAACACACACCTGGAGAGGGCAACACACACCTGGAGAGGGCAACACACACCCAGTGTGCGATTCACCATAGGGCCCAGTAGTGCCCCGCCCCCTACGTTCTGGCCAGGGCACTACTAGTTCTGCCCGAAATCACTGTCTGAGGGGGCCAACCAGGCAGGCTGTCGAGGAGTATCGGGACTTTGAAATGCAAGGGGCAAGGGAAGGGAAGGGTACTGCCTGAAGAAACTCATCATCGCAGGCAACACGTTTTTACCTACTTCGACAGAATGCGAGAGAGGATTCTCTGCGCTTAGGCTGCGTTCAGACTGCCAGCCAAAATCCGATTTTTAGCCCATTCAGATTTGTATCGGATGTCACTTTTGAAGTCTGAACAGTGACAGCTCACATGAAATCCGATTTTTGCGAAACGGTTGCAAACCACATCCAGGAGGTAGTTTCATATCGCATTCGTATCGGATATGGACAGATGCGTCTCAATCTGAACAGCTCCCAACACTCAAATCGGATTTGACTGTCCGTGACGTGACTTTACGTGCGTGACCGCCCACCGATTTCGAGTTGTGGAGCAACGTTGCGGCTATGTCTTTTGACCATGTTATATTAAACGTGACTTAACAATACTCAATGCTAAATATAGCATTATACAGTCTCTGCTCTGTTTCATGGAAGTTGCAAGAATCCACATTGTTCTATTAAATGCCGTTAAATACTTAAATAGCCTCAACAGTTTGAAGCAGAGCTTGCCACTGATTAGTTTAGGTTTCTGTCGCGCAAATACGCACACGTATGCATGCATTCAATGAACACTCACCTAGTTGTATTGTTCTGTTTAATCACACCAAATTAGCAAGTATTTCCTCCTGATGGCAGAAATGTTTGTTTTTGTTGCTACAGCAACCTGTCAGATCTGTTACTAATGTGACCCAGTCTGAACAGAGCCATATCCGATTTGGACACTTGCTAAATGCAGTGTGAACAGCCCTAAAAATCGGATATGAGAAGGAATCCGATTTGAATCAGATTCGTCTGAAGTCTGAACGCGGTGTTACAACCGGCCTACTAGGCTAGATGTAACCAGAGAGGGAAGACCACGCGGAATTTGCCAAAAGAATACATGTATTTATTTAAGGTAAAGTATTTACAACGTAGGTTAAGTAAAGTCAGTATAGATGTTGGATTGGGAAAAGAAAGTGTATGCAATGTGCAAGATGAGGTGTCGTGCATAAAGAAAGTAAACGCCAAAAAGGTGCGGGAGAGGAGGAGAAGCAGCGGCCCCCACATCCAGGTCTACGGAGATCTTAAAGGCCATCCAGGAAGTAATCAATCACTCAGACCTCACGTGCGCCAATCCATGCCACCTGTGCTTGGCTCACCTGTAAGGGAGACGCAATAAACAGCACACAAGCAAACCACAAGGAGGAGCCCTGCAGACCCGTAACAGCGGCCTTAATGACATCGATGACAAAGCCCGAAAATAAGGGAGCGCAGCTTAGCCCGACTGACATAAAGTGTATTAAAAAACACACCCATTCTTCTCTGTTACATTTCTCTGTGATTATTAGTCGCAGCGAGATGGGACCTTTATTGCACAAAAGAGCAGAAGGGGTGCTTTCCAACAAGACTGGACACACGTCTGTACGAAGTATGACAATTAAAAAAATCATGAAGTTAAATCAAAGTATATCATATTAAAGAGTCGCTCAGTAAGTCTGAGGTTTTGTTTATGTTTTCCCTGCAATACTCACGCCAAGCTGTAGGGGGAGCTCCGCAGAGGAAGTAGGCAATAGTCTACGACTGACTGTCGTAACCCCCCCTCGCCTTGTATCAGCTGTTTGAGAGCCAGATTACGGTCAAACACATGCAGATTTTGTTGTTGACGGAACCGGCTCATCATGTCTACTGAGGTACGTAATAAATGTTACAAAACAAATGTTTTTTTTAGGCAAAAGTGTAATATAACGGGGAAAACGATGCTAGTAATCATCCACGTGTAGAAAATGTTCAGACCTAACGGTACTATTCAGTGGCAAGACGTTTTGTGGGCTACGCTAAGATTATATATTTTTATAAAATGTGTATATTTCTATAAATATATCAGTTTAGGCATATCTACAGTTGAATTTATTTACATTATCAAAGGGATGAGTTAGCCTACGCTTACAAAACGACCTCCTTGGTGGGGGTTACTTCAGAGCAAGTATGAAACATTTGCTCACAAGGCTACTTGATATTGACATGGTTTCGTAATTGCAGGAAACAACTTTGAATCAGTTCACTGCATCCTCTGATTACACACCTCGGTCAATTGGCACGAGGGTTGCAAGACCCAAAACACCAACAAGGACGACACGGTAGAAGGGGGGAAGGGGCGCAAGACACAGAGACATTGCAGAAGAGGATACAAGGAGGATGAAGGAGTTGTTTGATGAGAGGGTTGCAAATGCTGAGGTTTGTTTACAGACAATACAAGCCTATAGTCTGGCATTTTATTTCATGCTGTTATTTCTAATTTGCAATAATTATGTATATCAATTATTAATAATTATGCATATTATGCCTCATAGGAAGTACTCAATGCCATTGAGCCCAACAACACACGCGCAAAGGCCCTTCTGCGTCAGATCTTAGAGCTTCAGCCGGGACTGATGTTTGACATGCTCGCCTTACTGGAGCCACCACCGAATTCAGGCCCCCCTGGCCCTCTCCGTTGGTGTGTGTGCGGAAACTGCCGTGACATGCCTTCAGACATTGAGAAGGTCTGCTGCCGCCAACCCCCTCAACGCTGCATAAGCAACATGGCCTACACGGCTTACTACGTGCTAGAGCGTGGGACCTTGCGACTGGCTAGGACCTTCTGGAACGACATTCTTGCCCTGAATGATAAACCAGAACCAGGGCAGGAGATGCGCCATGCAGGCATGCTGCATATCGTCAATATGTCCTGTGAAATCATGGCCGTCTTGGGGTGGGAAACAGGGTAGTTATACCAAGCTGCTGTGTTTGGAAGATAAGAGACACATTCCCTGACCCAAGGGGATACTACACAGGATTCAAGGTTACCCGCCTTATGTACGGTCATCCTGAAAAGACTGATTGTAAATAGTTTTGTACTTTCTTCTACCTCCTGTACATGGTTCTACACTACCTCCTGTTACAAAGAACTTTTATAATTGTAATTGAAAAGACAAGGGTTTTTTATTTTTACAAAAAACTCTATTTACATGAATAAATTATTATTTTCACGGATTCATCATTTTTTTTTAGCAAAATTAGTGTATAAAAAACACTGAATCATTCTTCTTGTGGGCTTTGAGGTGCCAGGTCCCCTCGAGACACATGTCGTCTGACAAGCTCTTGTGTGGACGGTGCTGGCTGTGCCGAAGAGACCAAGCCAAGTCGTCTGGGGTCATCTGGTCTCATTTCAATTTTCTGAGGTCCAGTTCCACTCCTCAGTCTCCTTCCAAGAATGGCCTTCTGTGCCTCGGGAATGTACGCGTACTGCTTTTTGTCTTTGACAGTGAAGACAGACCAGGTCTTGGACTTCTTGTTGAATGTCCTCTTATACCTGTTGAGTAAAGAAAGTGGCTGCTTAGACATTATTCCAATACGCTTAGTGTTAGACATCTATTTTACCTTGGTTTTGAAGCAAGTACTTACATTTTGTGTCCTTCCTTGTCAAGTGCTGGTGGGCGTTGATTGTGTTTGTTGTAATCTATTGCTGCCAGCAGTGTCCTAGTTTTGTATACAAATGGGGTATAGGCCATGCACTTTGATGCGTTCATCAGGATGTGGTTCCCGACATTTTTCAGATCTGATGTGGTCCTGTGAATACAGTCAGCAATATAGAGATCAATAACTTGGTCACTGTGTTTCCTCGAGTCTCCTAGAAGCTAATCCCCACATCAGACTTCAAAGTTTACTTTTAGTGGTTATCAAAAAAATAACTAAGGATCAAGTCAGAACAGTTTACAATAATTGGCAATCCAGCACAATTGCAGTTAGCGCCTGGTGTGCGGCTGAACCTATAATGACACCAGAGTAAGTGAAGGGAGTGTATTCATGTAGGATACCAAATTGACCATTTAGGTCTTGGAATTGGTCAAGCTACCTGACTCGATCCAAGGCTTGTCTTGACCATCCTCATCCAAGGGCTCATGCTGGCAGCGGCCATTTACCCAGGAGTGTTTATTCTGGACGTGATGTAGCACTCCAATCCACATCAACTGTAGGACATGGACATACATTACATATAAAAATAAAATGAAATAAGAAAGACTTTTTTGCGAACACAATAACTTTTTCTAAACACACCTTGAACTCAGTCTCGGTGGCAGCCTGCTTACTGCAGTACCAAAAATGGTTGACAATGTCACGGATCCAGACCTGAAGTGATGTCTGTCACTGTCCCAGCCTGAGCGAGATGAATATTATGTCAATATGCTGTGGCAACCAATATCTAGCAATGCCATTACTGAAGAGAAACCTGGCATTGTTGGAAGTGCAGTGTTTTGAAAAGATAATACAAGTCTTACCCGTCTAAGCTTTTGGCAGCATGCCAGATGTCAAATGAATGTTGGATGTGCCATGCTTTGTACTTCCCACGCTCCGGATCTAAAATAATCAAAACGTGATGAACACAATCAAAGATAATCAATACCCGTTTTCTCAAAACTGTAATGTCAGAGCATCAGAGGAAAAATAATATGCCAAACACAGTATGAGGTACACTTACTCAGCAATGCAGAAATCTGAGGATGTGTGTCAGTAACCACTTCCTTGATTTTGATCTCAGGGAGGAGGGCATCCATGGTTCGCACAAAACACTCCTTCTCCATGATCACAGAGTTGCGGCTGGTCTGTCGTTTGTCTACAGACATGATGTGCACAATGTCTCTGGAATCTTGTTCGATGGTTGTGTACGTGCAAAACTGAGCACAGTGACCTGTAGCATAAAATCTGTTATCAATAAAACTGAGCATATGGATTAAGTACAGCTGTCAGTCTATGTTCAGCATCGCATATGCAAATATTTGCATTGTGTGAACGTACCAGGAGAGTCCATTCGACCATCACCTAAAGCAAATAAAAAAAGACGGATGCAACATTAGAATCAACATACATCAAATTGAATCATTATTCTGTTTAGACAACATAGGTGATGTCAACAAGAACAAAACAATGCCTCACCTAGGACAACAACTTCATCGTTTTCTCGCAGGCGCCCTATCACTTCTGCTCGTGCCTTCTCCCAGTACTCCTGAACTGGCTCAATGCAGTAGGAGTCTTGAATCCTGAAATAGGTGGATTCGGCAACCATTCCCATCGACATAAATTTGAAAAGCAGAGCAACCCCGTCGCCTCCCTGCATTCCAAAATTCAATAGGGGCTGTGAGTTCCATTTCCAGAGGCTGTGTCCAAACGAGCACAGCTAAGGTAGAAGAGTAATTTAGAACAATGAACCAAAACAAGCATGTTATGCAACATCTACACGCGGTTAACAGCAATCTTCTATGCATTCACACCTTTACTTGTCAGTAGCCCATCGAGTGTAACACCCCTCCTCCACCCTTTTGTCTTGTTTGAGGTAGTGTGATGGGCCCAACTCACCCATAACAATAGGTCGGGGGATGGGGGCAAGACACTGCCAACAAGTAAAGGTATTTTGTGCAACTCAAAGGTGTTCACATTCTGAAAACATTGTACCCATTCCAGAACCACGCCAGTTCCCCAGGGTTTCAGGATGACTCGAAATGGTGGTACACCAGGACATGCAACCTGGGTCTGCCGGTCTATGTAGTTGCACTTTGGGATCGGTAGTCTCAGGTGTTGAGTGAGGTGAAGCAGGTTGTCATTGTAGGCAATGTGTGCCGATTTGCTAACAAGATCATCTTCTGTGGCAACTTTCCCATGGTCGGTCATTGATTGGCTCTCAAGAGGATCAGCAGTTTCAAAATCAAAAACGACCTCTTCCAAACTCATGTCTGGGAGACCTTTTGTTCTGTAACCAATCGCTCTACAACAAAGAGTCAAAATAAATATACATTGTCAGATATATTAGCCCAACTCACTACGGTGTTTCAAGGAGGAAATGTCATTGTCGATTACATGAATGAATTTGGTCATTGCCCCTCTATCAAAAGAACTTACTTTAGATTAACAGATGGAGTAAAATCTTCATCAGAGCTGTCCCCATCTTCCAATAAGCAAGTCGGATCCGCCCAAGATCAATGTCAATACTGTAAACAAGACACAAAAACTTTAGATAGGGAGGGGAAGACATGGGAAATTATAAACACACTACATTAAGCACTTACGTTGTGTTCCTCAAATCATAGCCTGCCTCCTCATCTGGTGAGTCATTGTGCTCTTCTTGAATGGCACTCACGGCCAGGGAATGCATGCTGCAATCATATGGAAAAACATGACCAACCAAACACTGCAA